>NC_092415.1:3090681-3403188 GCF_040894005.1 Engystomops pustulosus | reverse complement strand
ACATGGGGGGGGGGGGCAGGCGCTGGACATGGGGGGGGGGCAGGCGCTGGACATGGGGGGGGGAGCAGGCGCTGGACATGGACATGGAGGGGGGGGGGGGAGCAGGTGCTGGACATGGGGGGGGGCAGGCGCTGGACATGGGGGGGGGGGGGAGGGAGCAGGTGCTGGACATGGAGGGGGGGGGGGGCGCAGATATCTCCTGCTGCTTCCTTTTACTTATTATGGGACTTATTAGGTGCAAAAAGTTGCACAAGAGCCGAGCAATGACAGCCCCGACTGACGTCTCTACTCCTATTCGGGACTAAAAAGTCGCTCATCACACGTACCGCAAGGGGAAGATACATCTGCCCCATGGTCTCCATGACAACAGACTACAGAGAAGTCCTGTGTGTCGGGTGCTGCACCCAAAACGGTGGAGGAATTATTATATAAAAATGATAAGGTGAATGTAATCATGTGATACAGACTGCGGTATCTAATCCTATCCTGTGTGATACAGACTGCGGTATCTAATCCTATCCTGTGTGATACAGACTGCGGTATCTAATCCTATCCTGTGTGATACAGACTGCGGTATCTAATCCTATCCTGTGTGATACAGACTGCGGTATCTAATCCTATCCTGTGTGATACAGACTGCGGTATCTAATCTATCCTGTGTGATACAGACTGCGGTATCTAATCCTATCCTGTGTGATACAGACTGCGGTATCTAATCCTATCCTGTGTGATACAGACTGCGGTATCTAATCCTATCCTGTGTGATACAGACTGCGGTATCTAATCCTATCCTGTGTGATACAGACTGCGGTATCTAATCCTATCCTGTGTGATACAGACTGCGGTATCTAATCCTATCCTGTGTGATACAGACTGCGGTATCTAATCCTATCCTGTGTGATACAGACTGCGGTATCTAATCCTATCCTGTGTGATACAGACTGCGGTATCTAATCCTATCCTGTGTGATACAGACTGCGGTATCTAATCCTATCCTGTGTGATACAGACTGCGGTATCTAATCCTATCCTGTGTGATACAGACTGCGGTATCTAATCCTATCCTGTGTGATACAGACTGCGGTATCTAATCCTATCCTGTGTGATACAGACTGCGGTATCTAATCCTATCCTGTGTGATACAGACTGCGGTATCTAATCCTATCCTGTGTGATACAGACTGCGGTATCTAATCCTATCCTGTGTGATACAGACTGCGGTATCTAATCCTATCCTGTGTGATACAGACTGCGGTATCTAATCCTATCCTGTGTGATACAGACTGCGGTATCTAATCCTATCCTGTGTGATACAGACTGCGGTATCTAATCCTATCCTGTGTGATACAGACTGCGGTATCTAATCCTATCCTGTGTGATACAGACTGCGGTATCTAATCCTATCCTGTGTGATACAGACTGCGGTATCTAATCCTATCCTGTGTGATACAGACTGCGGTATCTAATCCTATCCTGTGTGATACAGACTGCGGTATCTAATCCTATCCTGTGTGATACAGACTGCGGTATCTAATCCTATCCTGTGTGATACAGACTGCGGTATCTAATCCTATCCTGTGTGATACAGACTGCGGTATCTAATCCTATCCTGTGTGATACAGACTGCGGTATCTAATCCTATCCTGTGTGATACAGACTGCGGTATCTAATCCTATCCTGTGTGATACAGACTGCGGTATCTAATCCTATCCTGTGTGATACAGACTGCGGTATCTAATCCTATCCTGTGTGATACAGACTGCGGTATCTAATCCTATCCTGTGTGATACAGACTGCGGTATCTAATCCTATCCTGTGTGATACAGACTGCGGTATCTAATCCTATCCTGTGTGATACAGACTGCGGTATCTAATCCTATCCTGTGTGATACAGACTGCGGTATCTAATCCTATCCTGTGTGATACAGACTGCGGTATCTAATCCTATCCTGTGTGATACAGACTGCGGTATCTAATCCTATCCTGTGTGATACAGACTGCGGTATCTAATCCTATCCTGTGTGATACAGACTGCGGTATCTAATCCTATCCTGTGTGATACAGACTGCGGTATCTAATCCTATCCTGTGTGATACAGACTGCGGTATCTAATCCTATCCTGTGTGATACAGACTGCGGTATCTAATCCTATCCTGTGTGATACAGACTGCGGTATCTAATCCTATCCTGTGTGATACAGACTGCGGTATCTAATCCTATCCTGTGTGATACAGACTGCGGTATCTAATCCTATCCTGTGTGATACAGACTGCGGTATCTAATCCTATCCTGTGTGATACAGACTGCGGTATCTAATCCTATCCTGTGTGATACAGACTGCGGTATCTAATCCTATCCTGTGTGATACAGACTGCGGTATCTAATCCTATCCTGTGTGATACAGACTGCGGTAATCTAATCCTATCCTGTGTGATACAGACTGCGGTATCTAATCCTATCCTGTGTGATACAGACTGCGGTATCTAATCCTATCCTGTGTGATACAGACTGCGGTATCTAATCCTATCCTGTGTGATACAGACTGCGGTATCTAATCCTATCCTGTGTGATACAGACTGCGGTATCTAATCCTATCCTGTGTGATACAGACTGCGGTATCTAATCCTATCCTGTGTGATACAGACTGCGGTATCTAATCCTATCCTGTGTGATACAGACTGCGGTATCTAATCCTATCCTGTGTGATACAGACTGCGGTATCTAATCCTATCCTTGTGATACAGACTGCGGTATCTAATCCTATCCTGTGTGATACAGACTGCGGTATCTAATCCTATCCTGTGTGATACAGACTGCGGTATCTAATCCTATCCTGTGTGATACAGACTGCGGTATCTAATCCTATCCTGTGTGATACAGACTGCGGTATCTAATCCTATCCTGTGTGATACAGACTGCGGTATCTAATCCTATCCTGTGTGATACAGACTGCGGTATCTAATCCTATCCTGTGTGATACAGACTGCGGTATCTAATCCTATCCTGTGTGATACAGACTGCGGTATCTAATCCTATCCTGTGTGATACAGACTGCGGTATCTAATCCTATCCTGTGTGATACAGACTGCGGTATCTAATCCTATCCTGTGTGATACAGACTGCGGTATCTAATCCTATCCTGTGTGATACAGACTGCGGTATCTAATCCTATCCTGTGTGATACAGACTGCGGTATCTAATCCTATCCTGTGTGATACAGACTGCGGTATCTAATCCTATCCTGTGTGATACAGACTGCGGTATCTAATCCTATCCTGTGTGATACAGACTGCGGTATCTAATCCTATCCTGTGTGATACAGACTGCGGTATCTAATCCTATCCTGTGTGATACAGACTGCGGTATCTAATCCTATCCTGTGTGATACAGACTGCGGTATCTAATCCTATCCTGTGTGATACAGACTGCGGTATCTAATCCTATCCTGTGTGATACAGACTGCGGTATCTAATCCTATCCTGTGTGATACAGACTGCGGTATCTAATCCTATCCTGTGTGATACAGACTGCGGTATCTAATCCTATCCTGTGTGATACAGACTGCGGTATCTAATCCTATCCTGTGTGATACAGACTGCGGTATCTAATCCTATCCTGTGTGATACAGACTGCGGTATCTAATCCTATCCTGTGTGATACAGACTGCGGTATCTAATCCTATCCTGTGTGATACAGACTGCGGTATCTAATCCTATCCTGTGTGATACAGACTGCGGTATCTAATCCTATCCTGTGTGATACAGACTGCGGTATCTAATCCTATCCTGTGTGATACAGACTGCGGTATCTAATCCTATCCTGTGTGTTACAGACTGCGGTATCTAATCCTATCCTGTGTGATACAGACTGCGGTATCTAATCCTATCCTGTGTGATACAGACTGCGGTATCTAATCCTATCCTGTGTGATACAGACTGCGGTATCTAATCCTATCCTGTGTGATACAGACTGCGGTATCTAATCCTATCCTGTGTGATACAGACTGCGGTATCTAATCCTATCCTGTGTGATACAGACTGCGGTATCTAATCCTATCCTGTGTGATACAGACTGCGGTATCTAATCCTATCCTGTGTGATACAGACTGCGGTATCTAATCCTATCCTGTGTGATACAGACTGCGGTATCTAATCCTATCCTGTGTGATACAGACTGCGGTATCTAATCCTATCCTGTGTGATACAGACTGCGGTATCTAATCCTATCCTGTGTGATACAGACTGCGGTATCTAATCCTATCCTGTGTGATACAGACTGCGGTATCTAATCCTATCCTGTGTGATACAGACTGCGGTATCTAATCCTATCCTGTGTGATACAGACTGCGGTATCTAATCCTATCCTGTGTGATACAGACTGCGGTATCTAATCCTATCCTGTGTGATACAGACTGCGGTATCTAATCCTATCCTGTGTGATACAGACTGCGGTATCTAATCCTATCCTGTGTGATACAGACTGCGGTATCTAATCCTATCCTGTGTGATACAGACTGCGGTATCTAATCCTATCCTGTGTGATACAGACTGCGGTATCTAATCCTATCCTGTGTGATACAGACTGCGGTATCTAATCCTATCCTGTGTGATACAGACTGCGGTATCTAAGGTATCTAATCCTATCCTGTGTGATACAGACTGCGGTATCTAATCCTATCCTGTGTGATACAGACTGCGGTATCTAATCCTATCCTGTGTGATACAGACTGCGGTATCTAATCCTATCCTGTGTGATACAGACTGCGGTATCTAATCCTATCCTGTGTGATACAGACTGCGGTATCTAATCCTATCCTGTGTGATACAGACTGCGGTATCTAATCCTATCCTGTGTGATACAGACTGCGGTATCTAATCCTATCCTGTGTGATACAGACTGCGGTATCTAATCCTATCCTGTGTGATACAGACTGCGGTATCTAATCCTATCCTGTGTGATACAGACTGCGGTATCTAATCCTATCCTGTGTGATACAGACTGCGGTATCTAATCCTATCCTGTGTGATACAGACTGCGGTATCTAATCCTATCCTGTGTGATACAGACTGCGGTATCTAATCCTATCCTGTGTGATACAGACTGCGGTATCTAATCCTATCCTGTGTGATACAGACTGCGGTATCTAATCCTATCCTGTGTGATACAGACTGCGGTATCTAATCCTATCCTGTGTGATACAGACTGCGGTATCTAATCCTATCCTGTGTGATACAGACTGCGGTATCTAATCCTATCCTGTGTGATACAGACTGCGGTATCTAATCCTATCCTGTGTGATACAGACTGCGGTATCTAATCCTATCCTGTGTGATACAGACTGCGGTATCTAATCCTATCCTGTGTGATACAGACTGCGGTATCTATCCTATCCTGTGTGATACAGACTGCGGTATCTAATCTATCCTGTGTGATACAGACTGCGGTATCTAATCCTATCCTGTGTGATACAGACTGCGGTATCTAATCCTATCCTGTGTGATACAGACTGCGGTATCTAATCCTATCCTGTGTGATACAGACTGCGGTATCTAATCCTTCCTGTGTGATACAGACTGCGGTATCTAATCCTATCCTGTGTGATACAGACTGCGGTATCTAATCCTATCCTGTGTGATACAGACTGCGGTATCTAATCCTATCCTGTGTGATACAGACTGCGGTATCTAATCCTATCCTGTGTGATACAGACTGCGGTATCTAATCCTATCCTGTGTGATACAGACTGCGGTATCTAATACTATCCTGTGTGATACAGACTGCGGTATCTAATCCTATCCTGTGTGATACAGACTGCGGTATCTAATCCTATCCTGTGTGATACAGACTGCGGTATCTAATCCTATCCTGTGTGATACAGACTGCGGTATCTAATCCTATCCTGTGTGATACAGACTGCGGTATCTAATCCTATCCTGTGTGATACAGACTGCGGTATCTAATCCTATCCTGTGTGATACAGACTGCGGTATCTAATCTATCCTGTGTGATACAGACTGCGGTATCTAATCCTATCCTGTGTGATACAGACTGCGGTATCTAATCCTATCCTGTGTGATACAGACTGTGGTATCTAATCCTATCCTGTGTGATACAGACTGTGGTATCTAATCCTATCCTGTGTGATACAGACTGTGGTATCTAATCCTATCCTGTGTGATACAGACTGTGGTATCTAATCCTATCCTGTGTGATACAGACTGTGGTATCTTAATCCTATCCTGTGTGATACAGACTGCGGTATCTAATCCTATCCTGTGTGATACTATCTGCTGAGCTGTGTATCTAATCCTATCCTGTGTGATACAGACTGTGGTATCTAATCCTATCCTGTGTGATACAGACTGCGGTATCTAATCCTATCCTGTGTGATACTGTCTGCTGAGCTGTGTATCTAATCCTATCCTGTGTGATACTGTATGCTGAGCTGTGTATCTATATCTAATAATATCCTGTGTGATAGTAACTGCTGAGCTGTGTATCTAATCCTATCCTGTGTGATACTACTGAGCTGTGTATCTAATCCTCTCCTGTGTGATACTGCTGAGCTGTGTATCTAATCCTCTCCTGTGTGATACTGTCTCCTGAGCTGTGTATCTAATCCTATCCTGTGTGATACGGTCTGCTGAGCTGTGTATCTAATCCTATCCCGTGTGATACTGCCTGCTGAGCTGTGTATCTAATCCTATCCCCTGTGATACAGCCTGCTGAGCTGTGTATCTAATCCTATCCTGTGTGATACTGCTGAGCTGTGTATCTAATCCTCTCCTGTGTGATACTGTCTGCTGAGCTGTGTATCTAATCCTATCCTGTGTGATACTGCCTGCTGAGCTGTGTATCTAATCCTCTCTGTGTGATACTGTCTCCTGAGCTGTGTATCTAATCCTATCCTGTGTGATACTGTCTGCTGAGCTGTGTATCTAATCCCACCCTGTGTGATACTGCCTGCTGAGCTGTGTATCTAATCCCATGATGTGTGATACAGCCTGCTGAGCTGTGTATCTAATCCTATCCTGTGTGATACAGACTGTGGTATCTAATCCTATCCTGTGTGATACAGACTGCGGTATCTAATCCTATCCTGTGTGATACTGTCTGCTGAGCTGTGTATCTAATCCTATCCTGTGTGATACTGTCTCCTGAGCTGTGTATCTAATCCTATCCTGTGTGATACTGTCTGCTGAGCTGTGTATCTAATCCTATCCTGTGTGATACTGTCTGCTGAGCTGTGTATCTAATCCTATCCTGTGTGATACTACTGAGCTGTGTATCTAATCCTCTCCTGTGTGATACTGCTGAGCTGTGTATCTAATCCTCTCCTGTGTGATACTGTCTCCTGAGCTGTGTATCTAATCCTATCCTGTGTGATACGGTCTGCTGAGCTGTGTATCTAATCCTATCCCGTGTGATACTGCCTGCTGAGCTGTGTATCTAATCCTATCCCCTGTGATACAGCCTGCTGAGCTGTGTATCTAATCCTATCCTGTGTGATACTGCTGAGCTGTGTATCTAATCCTCTCCTGTGTGATACTGTCTGCTGAGCTGTGTATCTAATCCTATCCTGTGTGATACTGTCTGCTGAGCTGTGTATCTAATCCTATCCTGTGTGATACTGTATGCTGAGCTGTGTATCTAATCCTCTCCTGTGTGATACTGTCTCCTGAGCTGTGTATCTAATCCTATCCTGTGTGATACTGTATGCTGAGCTGTGTATCTAATCCATGATGTGTGATACTACTGAGCTGTGTATCTAATCCTCTCCTGTGTGATACCTGTCTCCTGAGCTGTGTATCTAATCCTATCCTGTGTGATACTGTATGCTGAGCTGTGTATCTAATCCCATGATGTGTGATACTGCTGAGCTGTGTATCTAATCCTATCCTGTGTGATACTGACTGCTGAGCTGTGTATCTAATCCTATCCTGTGTGATACTGCCTGCTGAGCTGTGTATCTAATCCTATCCTGCGTGATACTGTCTGCTGAGCTGTGTATCAATCCTCTCCTGTGTGATACTGCCTGCTGAGCTGTGTATCTAATCCTATCCTGTGTGGTACTGCCTGCTGAGCTGTGTATCTAATCCTCTCCTGTGTGATACTGTCTGCTGAGCTGTGTATCTAATCCTATCCTGTGTGATACTGACTGCTGAGCTGTGTATCTAATCCTATCCTGTGTGATACTGTCTGCTGAGCTGTGTATCTAATCCTATCCTGTGTGATACTGACTGCTGAGCTGTGTATCTAATCCTATCCTGTGTGATACTGACTGCTGAGCTGTGTATCTCATCCTATCCTGTGTGATACTGTCTGCTGAGCCGTGTATCTAATCCTATCCTGTGTGATACTGTCTGCTGAGCTGTGTATCTAATCCTGTCCTGTGTGATACGGTCTGCTGAGCTGTGTATCTAATCCTGTCCTGTGTGATACTGCTGAGCTGTGTATCTAATCCTATCCTGTGTGATACTGACTGCTGAGCTGTGTATCTAATCCTATCCTGTGTGATACTGTCTGCTGAGCTGTGTATCTAATCCTATCCTGTGTGATACTGTCTGCTGAGCTGTGTATCTAATCCTATCCTGTGTGATACTGACTGCTGAGCTGTGTATCTCATCCTATCCTGTGTGATACTGTCTGCTGAGCCGTGTATCTAATCCTATCCTGTGTGATACTGTCTGCTGAGCTGTGTATCTAATCCTCTCCTGTGTGATACTGTCTGCTGAGCTGTGTATCTAATCCTCTCCTGTGTGATACAGTCTACTGAGCTGTGTATCTAATCCTCTCCTGTGTGATACTGTCTGCTGAGCTGTGTATCTAATCCTCTCCTGTGTGATACTGACTGCTGAGCTGTGTATCTAATCCTATCCTGTGTGATACTGCCTGCTGAGCTGTGTATCTAATCCTCTCCTGTGTGATACTGTCTGCTGAGCCGTGTATCTAATCCTATCCTGTGTGATACGGTCTGCTGAGCCGTGTATCTAATCCTATCCTGTGTGATACGGTCTGCTGAGCCGTGTATCTAATCCTATCCTGTGTGATACGGTCTGCTGAGCTGTGTATCTAATCCTGTCCTGTGTGATACGGTCTGCTGAGCTGTGTATCTAATCCTATCCTGTGTGATACTGACTGCTGAGCTGTGTATCTAATCCTATCCTGTGTGATACTGTCTGCTGAGCTGTGTATCTAATCCTATCCTGTGTGATACTGTCTGCTGAGCTGTGTATCTAATCCTCTCCTGTGTGATACAGTCTGCTGAGCTGTGTATCTAATCCTCTCCTGTGTGATACTGTCTGCTGAGCTGTGTATCTAATCCTCTCCTGTGTGATACTGTCTGCTGAGCTGTGTATCTAATCCTCTCCTGTGTGATACAGTCTACTGAGCTGTGTATCTAATCCTCTCCTGTGTGATACTGTCTGCTGAGCTGTGTATCTAATCCTCTCCTGTGTGATACTGACTGCTGAGCTGTGTATCTAATCCTATCCTGTGTGATACTGCCTGCTGAGCTGTGTATCTAATCCTCTCCTGTGTGATACTACTGAGCTGTGTATCTAATCCTCTCCTGTGTGATACTACTGAGCTGTGTATCTAATCCTATCCTGTGTGATACTGCTGAGCTGTGTATATAATCCTATCCTGTGTGATACTGTCTGCTGAGCTGTGTATCTAATCCTATCCTGTGTGATACTGTCTGCTGAGCTGTGTATCTAATCCTCTCCTGTGTGATACTGCTGAGCTGTGTATCTAATCCTCTCCTGTGTGATACTGCTGAGCTGTGTATCTAATCCTCTCCTGTGTGATACTGTCTGCTGAGCTGTGTATCTAATCCTCTCCTGTGTGATACTGCTGAGCTGTGTATCTAATCCTCTCCTGTGTGATACTGCTGAGCTGTGTATCTAATCCTCTCCTGTGTGATACTGTCTGCTGAGCTGTGTATCTAATCTCATCCTGTGTGATACTGACTGCTGAGCTGTGTATCTAATCTCATCCTGTGTGATACTGTCTGCTGAGCTGTGTATCTAATCCTGTCCTGTGTGATACGGTCTCATGGATACACAGACTGTGGAGGACATTAACTCTTTATTAGCCGGTTGTTGCTCTTCTCTGACTTCATCCCGGCTCCATGTTACCCCATTAACCCCGCGTGGGGCAGGGCAATAAGGCACTCCAGTGTTCGGTGTGACTCGTGGCGTTGGGTAGGTCATACAGTAGGTGGGTAAGGCACTGCCGGGCCGGTGCCCCCATCCTGGGATTAGTGTCAGACATGCAGCAGATTCAGGTCACATGACCCTGGTCGCAGATTCCCCGCCCCTTTGTATTGCATTGTGGGAGTCTTTACGCCAGGCTCTTACCTATAGATCGATGCAGCTCTGGCAGGGACTGGAGCAGAGCAGCAGAATAGTGAGTCTTGCGTTTCCTCTGCTTGCTGTCACTGAACCCTCCACACTCCAGGCTGATACATTGTAACGGACTCCTCAGCTGTGAGAGTTCTATTCCTGTCGCTTGATACATTTGTGACACTCTTAGCCCCGCCCTTATAGGGGCGGAGACACTTTGTGCTTTGAGCACCATCTGTCCAGTGCACTGTTGGGTTGACCCCTGACCCTTTGTGGCGATCCGTAATGTCTCATGGGATTAGTTATCGCGTTTCCGGGAGTCTCTGAGCCAATGACGCACAGTCCACGCCCACCACGCCCGTCCACGCCGTAAAGTGCGGTTCTACGTAGCGGTGCGCCGCCGTCTTTACATATAATTCTATTCTTTGCTATACATGGAGTCTAAGGTACAATGTAACTCCGGACCCTGCAGGAGGCGACGCGGCGAGCGCCACAAGAAGTGGATCCCTTTAAGAACGGCCGCCGTCTCCGCTGGCAACGGAATAATCATCGCGTTGTTGGGTCCGGTTCACGGCTGCCCCGGACGTGTCTATAGGAGGGTCCGCCAGAACGTAAGCCGACGCCCCCTGCGCCGTCCCTGGTGGTCTTGTGATATGTGAACGTTCAGTGGACAGTCGTCCGTTTTGCGGGGTCTCCGTGGTCACATGACTGTCTGCGCTCTCTGAGAGACGGTCAGTTCCGCTTATTCGCCATCTGCCGGTCTCGTCTCTTCTTCTCCATGAGCCTGGGGGGGGGGGGGGAGATGAGCCATGAGTCAGGGTGTAGTCTCCTCCTCCTGTAGGAGGCCCCGCCCCCGAGGAGTCAGCACTTACTTGCGGTTGCGCACCTCGGTCAGCTCCAGCAGCCTCTCCTGGGCGGCGCGCAGTTCGTCCAGCCGCTGCTGGTAGCGGGAGTCGCAGTTGTTGGCGCGCTCGTAGCTGGACACTTGGCTGGACAATTCGCTGGCGTGGTCGCGCAGCTGCTGGATGGACGAGTACAGATTCTCATCGTCCTCTCCTGCAATAACCAGATAAGAGGGTGACCCAGAGAACGCACTGACACCTCCGCCTCCGGGGGGCGCTGCCCATACTGCACCTTGGCATTGACAATCTCTATATGCACCAGCAGGGCGGCGAGCTCCAGCTCCTCGCTGTAACTGTTTCGTAAGGGAACGGAGCGATAACCTGGAGGCACAAAGGATCCGTCAGTGACAGGAACGATCCGGAAATTATAACCGTACATTATATAGCTAGCTCCTCCCACCAGGGCGGCTATAATAGTCATACATTATATGCTAGCTCCTCCCACCAGGGCGACTATAATAGCCATACATTATATAGCTCGCTCCTCCCACCAGGGCGGCTATAAAAGTCATACATTATATAGCTAGCTCCTCCCACCAGGGCGACTATAATCACCATACATTATATGCTAGCTCCGCCCACTAGGGTGGGCTATAATGACCATACAAGATAACACACATCCCCTTCTCTTGCATTGTTCCTGATGTGAACCAGATCCTAATTAATTCCTTAATTGGTAATTGGGTTTCATTGTTGTAATGAAGAGTTTCTATGGCCCCTCCCATTTCATGAGATCCCGCCCCTGAGGAGCTGCATTATTAACCTGGGCATAAGAAAGAGTGAGAAATTGATCTATGTTTATATTATTAATGCAGATCCAATGCATCATGGGAGACTCTCCCTACATCCAGCCCTGGGGGGAGGGGGCACGCGCCGCAGGTCTCTCACCCGTCTTCAAGGCCTTGACGGGGAAGGTGGCCTGCGCCAGGAAGTTGGGGTCACTGAACATGTCCTCCTCGTACACCACGAACCTCAGGAAGGAAAACCCGGATTATTGATGTCAAACACAAACTCCTTCATGGTCCAGACCGGGTTCAGTCCGTTATCGGCTGCGGGGGAGAAGACGCCGTCAGCTCAGCTCCAGGGGGCGCCGCGTGACCCCCAATTACAGGGGCGGCAGCCGTATCGCTCACCTACAACGTCGCTCTTGTTTTTGCTGTTGTCAAACTCCGATCCGCAAACCTCGACCTCCACAAACGGACACACGATGCTCCGGCCGTTCTTAGGGAGATGCCTGGCGCCCAGAATCTGCAATACAGACGAGTCACCCGTGCTTTACCCTGCGGCGGCTCTTCCCCGCCGCCCCCTGTGCTTTACCCTGCGGCGGCTCTTCCCCGCCGCCCCCCCGTGCTTTACCCTGCGGCGGCTCTTCCCCGCCGCCCCCGTGCTTTACCCTGCGGCGGCTCTTCCCTGCCGCCCCCCGTGCTTTACCCTGCAGCGGCTCTTCCCCGCCGCCCCCCCGTGCTTTACCCTGCAGCGGCTCTTCCCCGCCGCCCCCCCGTGCCTTACCCTGCAGCGGCTCTTCTCCGCGATCCCCCGTGCTTTACCCTGCAGCGGCTCTTCCCCGCCGCCCCCCCGTGCTTTACCCTGCAGCGGCTCTTCCCCGCCACCCCCCGTGCTTTACCCTGCAGCGGCTCTTCCCCGCCGCCCCCCGTGCTTTACCCTGCAGCGGCTCTTCCCCGCCGCCCCCCCGTGATTTACCCTGCAGCGGCTCTTCCCCGCCGCCCCCCCGTGCTTTACCCTGCAGCGGCTCTTCCCCGCCGCCCCCCGTGCTTTACCCTGCAGCGGCTCTTCCCCGCCGCCCCCCCCCGCTTTACCCTGCAGCGGCTCTTCCCCGCCGCCCCCCCCCCCCCGTGCTTTACCCTGCAGCGGCTCTTCCCCGCCGCCCCCCCCCCCCCGTGCTTTACCCTGCAGCGGCTCTTCCCCCCCCCCCCCCCGTGCTTTACCCTGCAGCGGCTCTTCCCTGCCCCCCCCCCCCCCCACTTAACCCTGCAGCAGGAAAGCTCTTGGCTCCTCCCCTTGCTTGATAACCCGCCCCCAAGGATTTGAAGTAGCGATAGAAGCATATTTAACCCCTCGGAGCCCTGGTTACTTCCTCACCTGGATCTGCACAGTGATTGGCTCCACAATCTTCAGGCTGCTTTTATCAAATGGGTCAAAAAAATCGTCCCTCATGATGTCCGGCTGCAGGACGTAACCGCTCTGCCCCCCCAGCATGAACAGCGACTGGTTCAGCTGCATCGGCTTGTCTGCGGGGGAGGAGGGAGACAATCTGCTCTAGTCACATCCAGAGCTGCAATGTTTCCTGTCTAAAGGATCGAACTGCAGCTCTTCATGTGACTGGAGTATAGAACAAAATAGCCGTAAAAGGTTCTGGATGTGACTAGAGTATAACATGCAGTGTAGTTATAGAATGGAGCCTGCAGCTCTGGATGTGACTAGAGCATAACATGCAGTGTAGTTATAGAATGGAGCCTGCAGCTCTGGATGTGACTAGAGCATAACATGCAGTGTAGTTATAGAATGGAGCCTGCAGCTCTGGATGTGACTAGAGCATAACATGCAGTGTAGTTATAGAATGGAGCCTGCAGCTCTGGCTGTGACTAGAGTATATCATGCAGTGTAGTTATAGAATGGAGCCTGCAGCTCTGGCTGTGACTAGAGCATAACATGCAGTGTAGTTATAGAATGGAGCCTGCAGCTCTGGCTGTGACTAGAGCATAACATGCAGTGTAGTTATAGAATGGAGCCTGCAGCTCTGGATGTGACTAGAGCATAACATGCAGTGTAGTTATAGAATGGAGCCTGCAGCTCTGGCTGTGACTAGAGTATACCATGCAGTGTAGTTATAGAATGGAGCCTGCAGCTCTGGCTGTGACTAGTGCATTACCTGGGGTCTGGAAGTTGAGGGCCACGAGTTGGCTCCCGCAGATCCACATGGGCAGGGGGTCGTAGTTGGAGGAGTCCAGGCGCTGGCCCTTGGGGTAGACGCGGCTGAGCTGGCGCCGGTTGTACTGCAGGAACCTCTTGCCCCGGCTGCGGCTGGCGTACTTCTCCGCCTTGGTCTCGGGGAAGGAGGACATGTCCCGGTAACAGGTCTTCTCCGTGCCGATCTCTGCACACACAGTATGGCGGCATTATAGGGGCAGCGGATGGCGGCATTATTTATACATTGTGGAGGTGGCTGGGCACCATATACATTAGACAGTGTACAGGGTATCAGACACGGGGGTATTAGAGATGGGGGTAGGGTTTGGCCCCTGTGTGGGGGTATTAGTTGGGCAGAGGTGGGGGTATGTGTCAGACACGGGGGTATTAGAGGTGAGGGTAGGGTTTGGCCCCTGTGTGGGGGTATTAGTTGGGCAGAGGTGGGGGTATGTGTCAGACACGGGGGTATTAGAGGTGAGGGTAGGGTTTGGCCCCTGCGTGGGGGTATTAGTCAGTGGATGGGTATCCTCCAGGTTTGGGTGTATTAGACGCTGATTGGATTCTAGTCCTGGATATTGGGGCGTCTCCTCCTGCTGGGCAGCAGAGCTTACACTCCAGCCTCCACTATAATGTGGGATATAATGGAACCACAGGAGCTGACAATCCAGGGCCACTTACTCTCTTCATCGAAGGGCACGGGGCGGCAGTAGACCACCAGCTCGGAGAGCTCCAGCGCGATCTTCTTCCTCCGCTCCATGATCTTCCCCTCCTGCATCTGTAGGACAGGATGTGAGCCAATCAGAGCTCTCCCCCTGTCCCCTGCCCCTCCCCCTCAGGACACATGGAGTAACTGCAGCTGCGTCTCCCTCCTCCCCCCCTAAGATCTGACAACTGCCCCCTGGGGTCCGGCCGGAGTATTGCAGTAGCCTCACCCGTGCGTCTGCGTTCTGCGTGACCTCGCGGATCTTGGCGATCCAATCATTGAGCTCGTCCTGGGAATCTGCGGCCACGTCCAGCGCCTGGGAGGGGTGCGACATCTGCTGGGAGTGGATGGTGAACATGTACGGCCGGGGGCCGCGGCCCTCCTTGGATAAGACTGCGGAGACAGACCTGAGATTAGAGCGGTGACCTCCCAGCATGCACTGCAGCCTCCCACCCCCGGCAGGACAGTGAGTGCAGGTCATTGCGCCCCCGCCTCTGGTTTGGCGCTCACCGATGTGGCAGGACGGGACGTCTATGAAGCCCTTCAGGAAATTCCCCAGCGGACTGTTCTCTGCAGAATGACCGAAAAACGGAGACTGCAAGGAGAAGGGAAGAGGTCAGTAAGGAGGCTCCGCCCCGGGTCATCGCTGGGGGTCAGTGACCTCTCACCGCCTCCTCCTGCTCCACCGCCGCCAGCGCCGTACTCATCTCCTCCACGTAATTAGCTGGAAACCAAAGCTGCTTCTTCCCCCCGTAGTCACCGCGCCACCTGCAGGTCACAGCGAGAACAGCAGGGTCACACAGACCGCCCCCATGTAAGGTTACATAGGACTGCAGGTGACATCACTCACCAGCCGCCGTCCTGCTTGTCCACGTTGTGTATTATCGCCTGTTTACAGAAGGAAAGCTCGTCCTCCCGCTGCGCCCTGTAGTCATACAGCGCCTTCACCATGCACTGGGGGGACATGAGAGGGCCACAGGGTCAGGGGTCACTATGGGGGGGCATGCACTGGGGGGAGACATGAGAGGGCCAGGAGGTCAGGGGTCACTATGGGGGAGCATGCACTGGGGGGAGACATGAGGGGGCCAGGAGTTCAGGGGTCACGTACTGGGGGGACATGAGAGGGCCACAAGGTCAGGGGTCACTATGGGGGGGGGGTCATGCACTGGGGGGGAGACATGAGAGGGCCAGGAGGTCAGGGGTCACTATGGGGGGGCATGCACTGGGGGGAGACATGAGGAGGTCAGGGGTCACGTACTGGGGGGACATGAGAGGGCCACAAGGTCAGGGGCCACTATGGGGGGGGGCCATGCACTGGGGGGGAAATGAGAGGGCCACAAGGTCAGGAGTTACTATGGGGGAGGGGTCATGCACTGGGGGGACATGAGAGGGCCACAAGGTCAGGGGTCACTATGGGGGAGGGGTCATGCACTGGGGGGACATGAGAGGGCCACAAGGTCAGGGGTCACTATGGGGGGGGCATGCACTGGGGGGAGACATGAGAGGACCAGGAGGTCAGGGGTCACTATGGGGGGGCATGAGAGGGCCACAAGGTCAGTGGTCATTATAAGGGGGCCATGCACTGGGGAGAGACATGAGAGGGCCGGGAGGTCAGCGGTCACTATGGGGGGGGGGGGTCATGCACTGGGGTGAGACATGAGAGGGCTAAGAGGTTAGAGGTCACTATAGGGGTGGTCATGCACTGTGGAGACATTAAAAGGCTGGGAGGTCAAGGGTCCCTATGGAGGGTCACGCTCTGGGGGGAGACATGAGAGGGCTGTGATGTCAGGAGTCATTATAGGGGGGACATGCACTGAGAGAAGACACGAGAGAGTTGGGAGGCCAAGGGTCACTATAGGGGGTGTTGAACACTTGGGGGAGACATGAGAGGGTCGGGGTTCAGGGGTCACTATAGTGGGGGCATGGGGGGAGGGGTGAACATGACATGAGACTTCTTACCCTGGACGTGGGCATCTTATTAGCCTCCACATACAGGTGGGGGGTCCGCACCTCGTACAGCGCCCCATAGTCCAGGTCCTGAAAGAGACACAGAGATGACTGCTGGAGGATTGCAGGGTGTGATGCCTCCCTTCTCCTGCGGGGGCAGGACACTCACGGCGGTCCCCATCTTCTCCAGCGCCTCCTCGTTGATGGGGTAGCGCAGCCTCATCTTGCGGTACAGCGGGTGCTTCTCGTAGTAGCTGACCAGGTCCACCAGACTCTCGAATTCTGCGGAGCTCCCGAGCATGAAGAGCCGCCCCTCCTGCTGGATGCGGCAGTGCTTGATCTTCCCTTCAGCTCTACGGGGGGCGACGGATGGAGAATCAGACAAGGGGGTCTCAGGCACCCGCCCCCATCCACCCCCACCCCGGCCCCTGGACACAAGGCTCCAAGATAAAATTCCCACCATCTGCTGTGACCACTAGGGGGAGCTCACAGCAAGGAAATCTCCAAATCTGAGAGATGCTGCAGTCATGTGATCAGCAGCCGATCCAGCATCTACAAGGAGAGGGAGGGGAGGAGTCACTGGAGTCACATGACCAGTAAGAAGCCCCGCCTCACCTGAAGGATATGGCATAGGAGTTTGCTTCACTTCTCTTCCGCACCAGAAAGGCGCCATCTCTGGGCACCCGCATCAACATGTGCTCCGCCTGCAGGCGGGTGAGACTGGCGTGATACCACCTGCGGATACACCAGGCTGAGATACTTACTGTATCCCACTGCATAGGATGAGGTACACAGCTCAGGACACTGTATCACACAGGATAGGATTAGATACACAGCTCAGCAGACAGTATCACACAGGATAGGATTAGATACACAGCTCAGCAGTATCACACAGGATGGGATTAGATACACAGATCAGCAGACAGTATCACACAGGATAGGATTAGATACACAGCTCAGCAGTATCACACAGGATGGGATTAGATACACAGCTCAGCAGTATCACACAGGATGGGATTAGATACACAGCTCAGCAGACAGTATCACACAGGATAGGATTAGATACACAGCTCATCAGTCAGTATCACACAGGAGAGGATTAGATACACAGCTCAGCAGACAGTATCACACAGGATGGTATTAGATACACAGCTCAGCAGACCGTATCACACAGGATAGGATTAGATACACAGCTCAGCAGACAGTATCACACAGGATAGGATTAGATACACAGCTCAGCAGTATCACACAGGATAGGATTAGATACACAGCTCAGCAGTCAGTATCACACAGGATAGGATGAGATACACAGCTTAGCAGACAGTATCACACAGGACAGGATTAGATACACAGCTCAGCAGACAGTATCACACAGGATAGGATTAGATACACGGCTCAGCAGACAGTATCACACAGGATAGGATTAGATACACAGCTCAGCAGACAGTATCACAGAGGATAGGATTAGATACACAGCTCAGCCCCCAGTACCACACAGAACAGGATTAGATACACAGCTCAGCAGACAGTATCACACAGGATAGGATTAGATACACAGCTCAGCAGACAGTATCACAGAGGATAGGATTAGATACACAGCTCAGCCCCCAGTACCACACAGAATAGGATTAGATACACAGCTCAGCAGACAGTATCACACAGGATAGGATTAGATACACAGCTCAGCAGACCGTATCACACAGGAGAGGATTAGATACACAGCTCAGCAGACAGTATCACACAGGAGAGGATTAGATACACAGCTCAGCAGACTGTATCACACAGGATAGGATTAGATACACAGCTCAGCAGTCAGTATCACACAGGATAGGATTAGATACACAGCTCAGCAGACAGTATCACACAGGATAGGATTAGATACACAGCTCAGCAGACAGTATCACACAGGATAGGATTAGATACACAGCTCAGCAGACTGTATCGCACATGATGGGATTAGATACACAGCTCAGCAGTCAGTATCACACAGGATAGGATTAGATACACAGCTCAGCAGACAGTATCACACAGGATAGGATTAGATACACAGCTCAGCAGACAGTCTGCTGAGCTGTGTATCTAATCCTATCATGTGTGATACTGTCTGCTGAGCTGTGTATCTAATCCTATCCTGTGTGATACTGTCTGCTGAGCTGTGTATCTAATCCTATCCTGTGTGATACTGACTGCTGAGCTGTGTATCTAATCCCATCATGTGCGATAGTCTGCTGAGCTGTGTATCTAATCCTATCATGTGTGATACTATCGCACATGATGGGATTAGATACACAGCTCAGCAGACAGTATCACACAGGATAGGATTAGATACACAGCTCAGCAGACAGTATCACAAGGAGAGGATTAGATACACAGCTCAGCAGACAGTATCACACAGGATAGGATTAGATACACAGCTCAGCAGTATCACACAGGAGAGGATTAGATATACAGCTCAGCAGACAGTATCACACAGGATAGGATTAGATACACAGCTCAGCAGTATCACACAGGATAGGATTAGATACACAGCTCAGCAGTCAGTATCACACAGGATAGGATGAGATACACAGCTTAGCAGACAGTATCACACAGGACAGGATTAGATACACAGCTCAGCAGACAGTATCACACAGGATAGGATTAGATACACGGCTCAGCAGACAGTATCACACAGGATAGGATTAGATACACAGCTCAGCAGACAGTATCACAGAGGATAGGATTAGATACACAGCTCAGCCCCCAGTACCACACAGAACAGGATTAGATACACAGCTCAGCAGACAGTATCACACAGGATAGGATTAGATACACAGCTCAGCAGACAGTATCACAGAGGATAGGATTAGATACACAGCTCAGCCCCCAGTACCACACAGAATAGGATTAGATACACAGCTCAGCAGACAGTATCACACAGGATAGGATTAGATACACAGCTCAGCAGACCGTATCACACAGGAGAGGATTAGATACACAGCTCAGCAGACAGTATCACACAGGAGAGGATTAGATACACAGCTCAGCAGACTGTATCACACAGGATAGGATTAGATACACAGCTCAGCAGTCAGTATCACACAGGATAGGATTAGATACACAGCTCAGCAGACAGTATCACACAGGATAGGATTAGATACACAGCTCAGCAGACAGTATCACACAGGATAGGATTAGATACACAGCTCAGCAGACTGTATCGCACATGATGGGATTAGATACACAGCTCAGCAGTCAGTATCACACAGGATAGGATTAGATACACAGCTCAGCAGACAGTATCACACAGGATAGGATTAGATACACAGCTCAGCAGACAGTCTGCTGAGCTGTGTATCTAATCCTATCATGTGTGATACTGTCTGCTGAGCTGTGTATCTAATCCTATCCTGTGTGATACTGTCTGCTGAGCTGTGTATCTAATCCTATCCTGTGTGATACTGACTGCTGAGCTGTGTATCTAATCCCATCATGTGCGATAGTCTGCTGAGCTGTGTATCTAATCCTATCATGTGTGATACTATCGCACATGATGGGATTAGATACACAGCTCAGCAGACAGTATCACACAGGATAGGATTAGATACACAGCTCAGCAGACAGTATCACAAGGAGAGGATTAGATACACAGCTCAGCAGACAGTATCACACAGGATAGGATTAGATACACAGCTCAGCAGTATCACACAGGAGAGGATTAGATATACAGCTCAGCAGACAGTATCACACAGGATAGGATTAGATACACAGCTCAGCAGACAGTATCACACAGGAGAGGATTAGATACACAGCTCAGCAGACAGTATCACACAGGATAGGATTAGATACACGGGTCAGCAGTCAGTATCACACAGGATAGGATTAGATACACAGCTCAGCAGTATCACACAGGATACGATTAGATACACAGCTCAGCAGACAGTATCACACAGAATAGGATTAGATACACGGCTCAGCAGTCAGTATCACACAGGAGAGGATTAGATACACAGCTCAGCAGACAGTATCACACATGATAGGATTAGATACACAGCTCAGCAGGCAGTATCACACATGATAGGATTAGATACACAGCTCAGCAGGCAGTATCACACATTAGAGGATTAGATACACAGCTCAGCAGACAGTATCACACAGGATAGGATTAGATACACAGCTCAGCAGACAGTATCACACAGGAGAGGATTAGATACACAGCTCAGCAGGCAGTATCACACAGGAGAGGATTAGATACACAGCTCAGCAGGCAGTATCACACAGGATAGGACTAGATACAAAGCTCAGCAGACTGTATCACACAGGATAGGATTAGATACACAGCTCAGCAGGCAGTATCACACAGGATAGGATTAGATACACAGCTCAGCAGGCAGTATCACACAGGATAGGATTAGATACACAGCTCAGCAGACAGTATCACACAGGATAGGATTAGATACACAGCTCAGCAGACAGTATCACACAGGAGAGGATTAGATACACAGCTCAGCAGTCAGTATCACACAGGAGAGGATTAGATACATGGCTCAGCAGTCAGTATCACACAGGATAGGATTAGATACACAGCTCAGCAGGCAGTATCACAGAGGATAGGATTAGATACACAGCTCAGCAGGCAGCATCACACAGGAGAGGATTAGATACACCGCTCAGCAGGCAGCATCACACAGGAGAGGATTAGATACACAGCTCAGCAGACAGTATCACACAGGAGAGGATTAGATACACCGCTCAGCAGTCAGTATCACACAGGAGAGGATTAGATACACAGCTCAGCAGACAGTATCACACATGATAGGATTAGATACACAGCTCAGCAGGCAGTATCACACATGATAGGATTAGATACACAGCTCAGCAGGCAGTATCACACATTAGAGGATTAGATACACAGCTCAGCAGTCAGTATCACACAGGATAGGATTAGATATACAGCTCAGCAGACAGTATCACACAGGAGAGGATTAGATACACAGCTCAGCAGACAGTATCACACAGGATAGGATTAGATACACAGCTCAGCAGGCAGTATCACACAGGATAGGACTAGATACAAAGCTCAGCAGACTGTATCACACAGGATAGGATTAGATACACAGCTCAGCAGGCAGTATCACACAGGATAGGATTAGATACACAGCTCAGCAGGCAGTATCACACAGGATAGGATTAGATACACAGCTCAGCAGACAGTATCACAAAGGATAGGATTAGATACACAGCTCAGCAGACAGTATCACACAGGAGAGGATTAGATACACAGCTCAGCAGTCAGTATCACACAGGAGAGGATTAGATACATGGCTCAGCAGTCAGTATCACACAGGAGAGGATTAGATACACAGCTCAGCAGGCAGTATCACAGAGGATAGGATTAGATACACAGCTCAGCAGGCAGCATCACACAGGAGAGGATTAGATACACAGCTCAGCAGGCAGTATCACAGAGGATAGGATTAGATACACAGCTCAGCAGGCAGCATCACACAGGAGAGGATTAGATACACCGCTCAGCAGGCAGCATCACACAGGAGAGGATTAGATACACAGCTCAGCAGACAGTATCACACAGGAGAGGATTAGATACACCGCTCAGCAGTCAGTATCACACAGGAGAGGATTAGATACACAGCTCAGCAGTCAGTATCACACAGGATGGGATTAGATACACAGCTCAGCAGTCAGTATCACACAGGATAGGATTAGATACACAGCTCAGCAGTCAGTATCACACAGGAGAGGATTAGATACATGGCTCAGCAGTCAGTATCACACAGGATAGGATTAGATACACAGCTCAGCAGGCAGTATCACACAGGATAGGATTAGATACACAGCTCAGCAGGCAGTATCTGACAGGATGGGATTAGATACACACAGTATCACACTAATGGGGCAGCCTCTTACTCCTTGCTCTCATGTGCGTTGGGTTGGGGTACGGGGTCCGACAGTCGCATCTCAAATTCATTGCAGCGCAGCGGCACCTCGCGGTAATGGCGGATCAGACCGTACAGACTATCAAACACCAGGTTATCCGTCAGGTAGAATCTGGTGGTGCCGGACTCCTGCCGGGAGTGGATGCGGCAATGCTGGACCCGGCCAGAACGCCTGCAGGGAGATTATACACAGAACAATATTATACACCACCACTAGGGGGAGATCACTACATACACATTATACACCACCACTAGGAGGAGATCACTACATACACATTATACACCACCACTAGGGGGAGATCACTACATACAGATTATACACCACCACTAGGAGAAGATCACTACATACAGATTATACACCACCACTAGGAGGAGATCACTACATACACATTATACACCACCACTAGGGGGAGATCACTACATACAGATTATACACCACCACTAGGGGGAGATCACTACATACAGATTATACACCACCACTAGGGGGAGATCACTACATACAGATTATACACCACCACTAGGGGGAGATTACTACATACAGATTATACACCACCACTAGGGGGAGATCACTACATACACATTATACACCACCACTAGGGGGAGATCACTACATACACATTATACACCCCCACTAGGAGGAGATCACTACATACACATTATACACCACCACTAGGGGGAGATCATTACATACACATTATACACCATCACTAGGGGGAGATCACTACATACACATTATACACCACCACTAGGGGGAGCTCACTACATACAGATTATACACCACCACTAGGGGGTGCTCACTACATACAGATTATACACCACCACTAGGGGGAGATCACTACATACAGATTATACATCACCACTAGGGGGAGATCACTACATACAGATTATACACCACCACTAGGGGGAGATCACTACATACACATTATACACCACCACTAGGAGGAGCTCACTACATACACATTATACACCACCACTAGGAGGAGATCACTACATACAGATTATACACCACCACTAGGGGGAGATCACTACATACACATTATACACCACCACTAGGAGGAGATCACTACATACAGATTATACACCACCACTAGGAGGAGATCACTACATACAGATTATACACCACCAATAGGAGGAGATCACTACATATACATTATACACCACCACTAGGGGGAGATCACTACATACACATTATACTCCACCACTAGGAGGAGATCACTACATACAGATTATACACCACCACTAGGGGGAGGTCACTACATACACATTATACATCACCACTAGGGGGAGCTCACTACATACAGATTATACACCACCACTAGGGGGAGATCACTACATACAGATTATACACCACCACTAGGAGGAGATCACTACATACACATTA
The DNA here is from genome assembly GCF_040894005.1 of Engystomops pustulosus. Lineage (NCBI taxonomy): Eukaryota > Metazoa > Chordata > Amphibia > Anura > Leptodactylidae > Engystomops > Engystomops pustulosus. The sequence continues at coordinate 3,379,047 of NC_092415.1, read as the reverse complement.
TACACCACCACTAGGGGGAGATCACTACATACAGATTATACACCACCACTAGGGGGAGATCACTACATACAGATTATACACCACCACTAGGAGGAGTTCACTACATACAGATTATACACCACCACTAGGGGGAGATCACTACATACAGATTATACACCACCACTAGGAGGAGATCACTACATACAGATTATACACCACCACTAGGAGGAGAGCACTACATACAGATTATACACCACCACTAGGGGGAGATCACTACATACACATTATACACCACCACTAGGGGGAGATCACTACATACATATTATACACCACCACTAGGGGGAGATCACTACATACAGATTATACACCACCACTAGGGGGAGATCACTACATACAGATTATACACCACCACTAGGAGGAGATCACTACATACAGATTATACACCACCACTAGGGGGAGATCACTACATACAGATTATACATTACCACTAGGAGGAGATCACTACATACAGATTATACACCACCACTAGGGGGAGATCACTACATACACATTATACACCACCACTAGGGGGAGATCACTACATACAGATTATACACCACCACTAGGAGGAGATCACTACATACAGATTATACACCACCACTAGGAGGATATCACTACATACAGCTTATACACCACCACTAGGGGGAGATCACTACATACAGATTATACACCACCACTAGTGGGAGATCACTACATACAGATTATACACCACCACTAGGAGGAGCTCACTACATACAGATTATACACCACCACTAGGGGGAGATCACTACATACACATTATACACCACCACTAGTGGGAGATCACTACATACAGATTATACACCACCACTAGGAGGAGATCACTACATACACATTATACACCACCACTAGGAGGAGATCACTACATACAGATTACACACCACCACTAGGGGGAGATCACTATATACACATTATACACCACCACTAGGGAGAGATCACTACATACAGATTATACACCGCCACTAGGAGGAGATCACTACATACACATTATACACCACCACTAGGGGGAGATCACTACATACACATTATACACCACCACTAGGGGGAGATCACTACATACAGATTATACACCACCACTAGGAGGAGATCACTACATACACATTATACACCACCACTAGGAGGAGTTCACTACATACAGATTATACACCACCACTAGGGGGAGATCACTACATACAGATTATACACCACCACTAGGAGGAGATCACTACATACAGATTATACATCACCACTAGGAGGAGATCACTACATACAGATTATACACCACCACTAGGAGGAGATCACTACATACAGATTATACATCACCACTAGGAGGAGATCACTACATACAGATTATACACCACCACTAGGAGGAGTTCACTACATACAGATTATACACCACCACTAGGGGGAGATCACTACATACACATTATACACCATCACTAGGAGGAGATCACTACATACAGATTATACACTACCACTAGGGGGAGATCACTACATACAGATTATACACTACCACTAGGGGGAGATCACTACATACAGATTATACATCACCACTAGGAGGAGATCACTACATACAGATTATACACCACCACTAGGAGGAGATCACTACATACAGATTATACACCACCACTAGGGGGAGATCACTACATACAGATTATACACCACCACTAGGAGGAGATCACTACATACAGATTATACACCACCACTAGGGGGAGATCACTACATACAGATTATACACCACCACTAGGAGGAGATCACTACATACAGATTATACACCACCACTAGGAGGAGATCACTACATACAGATTATACACCACCACTAGGGGGAGATCACTACATACACATTATACACCACCACTAGGAGGAGATCACTACAAACAGATTATACACCACCACTAGGGGGAGATCACTACATACACATTATACACCACCACTAGGGGGAGCTCACTACATACACATTATACACCACCACTAGGGGGAGATCACTACATACACATTATACACCACCACTAGGGGGAGATCACTGCATACACATTATACATCACCGCTAGGGGGAGCTCACTACATACACATTATACACCACCACTAGGGGGAGATCACTACATACACATTATACACCACCACTAGGGGGAGATCACTACATACACATTATACACCACCACTAGGAGGAGATCACTACATACAGATTATACACCACCACTAGGGGGAGATCACTACATACAGATTATACACCACCACTAGGGGGAGATCACTACATACACATTATACACCACCACTAGGGGGAGATCACTACATACAGATTATACACCACCACTAGGGGGAGATCACTACATACAGATTATACACCACCACTATGGGGAGATCACTACATACAGATTATACACCACCACTAGGGGGAGATCACTACATACAGATTATACACCACCACTAGGGGGAGATCACTACATACAGATTATACACCACCACTATGGGGAGATCACTACATACAGATTATACACCACCACTATGGGGAGATAACAAGATACAGATTATACACCACCACTAGGGGGAGATCACTACATACAGATTATACACCACCACTAGGGGGAGATCACTACATACACATTATACACCACCACTAGGGGGAGATCACTACATACAGATTATACACCACCACTAGGGGGAGATCACTACATACAGATTATACACCACCACTATGGGGAGATCACTACATACAGATTATACATCACCACTAGGGGGAGATCACTACATACAGATTATACACCACCACTAGGGGGAGATCACTTCATACAGATTATACACCACCACTAGGGGGAGATCACTACATACACATTATACACCACCACTAGGGGGAGATCACTACATACAGATTATACACCACCACTAGGGGGAGATCACTACATACAGATTATACACCACCATTAGGGGGAGATCACTACATACAGATTATACACCACCACTAGGGGGAGCTCACTACATACAGATTATACACCACCACTAGGGGAGATCACTACATACACATTATACACCACCACTAGGGGTAAATCACTACATACAGATTATACACCACCACTAGGGGCAGCTCACTACATACAGATTATACACCACCACTAGGAGGAGATCACTACATACACATTATACACCACCACTAGGGGGAGATCACTACATACACATTATACACCACCACTAGGAGGAGATCACTACATACAGATTATACACCACCACTAGGGGGAGATCACTACATACAGATTATACACCACCACTAGGGGGAGCTCACTACATACAGATTATACACCACCACTAGGGGAGATCACTACATACACATTATACACCACCACTAGGGGTAAATCACTACATACAGATTATACACCACCACTAGGGGGAGCTCACTACATACACATTATACACCACCACTAGGGGCAGCTCACTACATACAGATTATACACCACCACTAGGAGGAGATCACTACATACACATTATACACCACCACTAGGGGGAGATCACTACATACACATTATACACCACCACTAGGAGGAGATCACTACATACAGATTATACACCACCACTAGGGGGAGATCACTACATACAGATTATACACCACCACTAGGGGGAGCTCACTACATACAGATTATACACCACCACTAGGGGAGATCACTACATACACATTATACACCACCACTAGGGGTAAATCACTACATACAGATTATACACCACCACTAGGGGGAGCTCACTACATACACATTATACACCACCACTAGGGGCAGCTCACTACATACAGATTATACACCACCACTAGGAGGAGATCACTACATACACATTATACACCACCACTAGGGGGAGATCACTACATACACATTATACACCACCACTAGGAGGAGATCACTACATACAGATTATACACCACCACTAGGGGGAGATCACTACATACAGATTATACACCACCACTAGGGGGAGATCACTACATACACATTATACACCACCACTAGGAGGAGATCACTACATACACATTATACACCACCACTAGGGGGAGCTCACTACATACACATTATACACCACCACTAGCGGTAGATCACTACATACACATTATACACCACCACTAGGAGGAAATCACTACATACAGATTATACATCACCACTAGGGGGAGATCACTACATACAGATTATACACCACCACTAGGAGGAGATCACTACATACACATTATACACCACCACTAGGAGGAGATCACTACATACACATCATACACCACCACTAGGGGGAGATCACTACATACAGATTATACACCACCACTAGGAGGAGATCACTACATACACATTATACACCACCACTAGGGGGAGATCACTACATACACATTATACACCACCACTAGCAGGAGATCACTACATACACATTATACACCACCACTAGGGGGAGCTCACTACATACACATTATACACCACCACTAGGGGGAGATCACTACATACAGATTATACACCACCACTAGGGGGAGATCACTACATACAGATTATACACCACCACTAGGGGGAGATCACTACATACAGATTATACACCACCACTAGGAGGAGATCACTACATACACATTATACACCACCACTAGGAGGAGATCACTACATACACATTATACACCACCACTAGGGGGAGATCACTACATACAGATTATACACCACCACTAGGAGGAGATCACTACATACACATTATACACCACCACTAGGGGGAGATCACTACATACACATTATACACCACCACTAGGGGGAGATCACTACATACACATTATACACCACCACTAGGAGGAGATCACTACATACACATTATACACCACCACTAGGAGGAGGTCACTACATACACATTATACACCACCACTAGGAGGAGATCACTACATACACATTATACACCACCACTAGGAGGAGGTCACTACATACACATTATACACCACCACTAGGAGGAGATCACTACATACACATTATACACCACCACTAGGAGGAGATCACTACATACACATTATACACCACCACTAGGAGGAGATCACTACATACAGATTATACACCACCACTAGGGGGAGATCACTACATACACATTATACACCACCACTAGGGGGAGCTCACTACATACAGATTATACACCACCACTAGGGGGAGCTCACTACATACAGATTATACACCACCACTAGGAGGAGATCACTACATACACATTATACACCACCACTAGGAGGAGATCACTACATACAGATTATACACGACCACTAGGGGGAGATCACTACATACAGATTATACACCACCACTAGGGGGAGATCACTACATACAGATTATACACCACCACTAGGGGAGATCACTACATACACATTATACACCACCACTAGGGGGAGATCACTACATACAGATTATACACCACCACTAGGGGGAGATCACTACATACAGATTATACATCACCACTAGGAGGAGATCACTACATACACATTATACACCACCACTAGGGGAGATCACTACATACAGATCATACACCACCACTAGGGGAGATCACTACATACAGATTATACACCACCACTAGGAGGAGCTCACTACATACAGATTATACACCACCACTAGGAGGAGATCACTACATACAGATTATACACCACCACTAGGGGGAGATCACTACATACACATTATACACCACCACTAGGAGGAGATCACTACATACAGATTATACACCACCACTAGGGGGAGATCACTACATACACATTATACACCACCACTAGGGGGAGATCACTACTTACACATTATACACCACCACTAGTGGGAGATCACTACATACAGATTATACACCACCACTAGGGGGAGATCACTACATACAGATTATACACCACCACTAGGAGGAGATCACTACATACAGATTATACACCACTACTAGGGGCAGATCACTACATACAGATTATACATCACCACTAGGAGGAGATCACTACATACAGATTATACACCACCAATAGGAGGAGATCACTACATATACATTATACACCACCACTAGGGGGAGATCACTACATACACATTATACTCCACCACTAGGAGGAGATCACTACATACAGATTATACACCACCACTAGGAGGAGATCACTACATACACATTATACACCACCACTAGGGGGAGATCACTACATACACATTATACACCACCACTAGGAGGAGATCACTACATACACATTATACACCACCACTAGGAGGAGATCACTACATACACATTATACACCACCACTAGGGGGAGATCACTACATACAGATTATACACCACCACTAGGAGGAGATCACTACATACACATTATACACCACCACTAGGGGGAGATCACTACATACACATTATACACCACCACTAGGGGGAGATCACTACATACACATTATACACCACCACTAGGAGGAGATCACTACATACACATTATACACCACCACTAGGAGGAGGTCACTACATACACATTATACACCACCACTAGGAGGAGATCACTACATACACATTATACACCACCACTAGGAGGAGGTCACTACATACACATTATACACCACCACTAGGAGGAGATCACTACATACACATTATACACCACCACTAGGAGGAGATCACTACATACAGATTATACACCACCACTAGGAGGAGATCACTACATACAGATTATACACCACCACTAGGGGGAGATCACTACATACACATTATACACCACCACTAGGGGGAGCTCACTACATACAGATTATACACCACCACTAGGGGGAGCTCACTACATACAGATTATACACCACCACTAGGAGGAGATCACTACATACACATTATACACCACCACTAGGAGGAGATCACTACATACAGATTATACACGACCACTAGGGGGAGATCACTACATACAGATTATACACCACCACTAGGGGGAGATCACTACATACAGATTATACACCACCACTAGGGGAGATCACTACATACACATTATACACCACCACTAGGGGGAGATCACTACATACAGATTATACACCACCACTAGGGGGAGATCACTACATACAGATTATACATCACCACTAGGAGGAGATCACTACATACACATTATACACCACCACTAGGGGAGATCACTACATACAGATCATACACCACCACTAGGGGAGATCACTACATACAGATTATATACCACCACTAGGAGGAGCTCACTACATACAGATTATACACCACCACTAGGAGGAGATCACTACATACAGATTATACACCACCACTAGGGGGAGATCACTACATACACATTATACACCACCACTAGGAGGAGATCACTACATACAGATTATACACCACCACTAGGGGGAGATCACTACATACACATTATACACCACCACTAGGGGGAGATCACTACTTACACATTATACACCACCACTAGTGGGAGATCACTACATACAGATTATACACCACCACTAGGGGGAGATCACTACATACAGATTATACACCACCACTAGGAGGAGATCACTACATACAGATTATACACCACCACTAGGGGCAGATCACTACATACAGATTATACATCACCACTAGGAGGAGATCACTACATACAGATTATACACCACCAATAGGAGGAGATCACTACATATACATTATACACCACCACTAGGGGGAGATCACTACATACACATTATACTCCACCACTAGGAGGAGATCACTACATACAGATTATACACCACCACTAGGAGGAGATCACTACATACACATTATACACCACCACTAGGGGGAGATCACTACATACACATTATACACCACCACTAGGGGGAGATCACTACATACACATTATACACCACCACTAGGAGGAGATCACTACATACAGATTATACACCACCACTAGGGGGAGCTCACTACATACACATTATACACCACCACTAGGGGGAGATCACTACATACACATTATACACCACCACTAGGAGGAGATCACTACATACAGATTATACACCACCACTAGGGAGAGATCACTACATACAGATTATACACCACCACTAGGGGGAGATCACTACATACAGATTATACACCACCACTAGGAGGAGATCACTACATACACATTATACACCACCACTAGGGGGAGCTCACTACATACAGATTATACACCACCACTAGGGGGAGCTCACTACATACAGATTATACACCACCACTAGGAGGAGATCACTACATACAGATTATACACCACCACTAGGGGGAGCTCACTACATACACATTATACACCCCCACTAGGAGGAGATCACTACATACACATTATACACCACTAGGGGGAGCTCACTATATACACATTATACACCACCACTAGGGGGAGATCACTACATACAGATTATACACCACCACTAGGAGGAGATCACTACATACAGATTATACACCACCACTAGGGGGAGATCACTACACACAGATTATACACCACCACTAGGAGGAGATCACTACATACACATTATACACCACCACTAGGGGGAGATCACTACATACACATTATACACCACCACTAGGGGGAGATCACTACATACAGATTATACACCACCACTAGGGGGAGATTACTACACACAGATTATACACCACCACTAGGAGGAGATCACTACATACAGATTATACACCACCACTAGGGGGAGATCACTACATACAGATTATACACCACCACTAGGAGGAGATCACTACATACAGATTATACACCACTACTAGGGGGAGATCACTACATACACATTATACACCACCACTAGGGGGAGATCACTACATACAGATTACACACCACCACTAGGGGGAGATCTCTACATACAGATTATACACCACCACTAGGGGAAGATCACTACATACACATTATACACCACCACTAGGGGGAGATCACTACATACAGATTATACACCACCACTAGGAGGAGATCACTACATACACATTCTACACCACCACTAGGGGGAGATCACTACATACAGATTATACACCACCACTAGGGGGAGCTCACTACATACAGATTATACACCACCACTAGGGGGAGATCACTACACACACATAATACACCACCACTAGGGGGAGATCACTACATACAGATTATACACCACCACTAGGGGGGAGATCACTACATACAGATTATACACCATCACTAGGGGGAGCTCACTACATACACATTATACACCACCACTAGGAAGAGATCACTACATACAGATTATACACCACCACTAGGAGGAGATCACTACATACAGATTATACACCACCACTAGGGGGAGCTCACTACATACAGATTATACACCACCACTAGGGGGAGATCACTACATACAGATTATACACCACCACTAGGAGGAGATCACTACATACTGATTATACACCACCACTAGGGGGAGCTCACTACATACAGATTATACTCCACCACTAGGAGGAGATCACTACATACAGATTATACACCACCACTAGGGGGAGATCACTACATACAGATTATACACCACCACTAGGGAGAGATCACTACATACAGATTATACACCACCACTAGGGGGAGCTCACTACATACAGATTATACACCACCACTAGAGGGAGATCACTACATACACATTATACACCTAACTAGGGGGAGATCACTATATACAGATTATACACCACCACTAGGGGGAGATCACTACATACAGATTATACACCACCACTAGGAGGAGATCACTACATACAGATTATACACCACCACTAGGAGGAGATCACTACATACACATTATACACCACCACTAGGGGGAGATCACTACATACAGATTATACACCACCACTAGGGGGAGCTCACTACATACACATTATACACCACCACTAGAGGGAGATCACTACATACACATTATACACCTAACTAGGGGGAGATCACTATATACAGATTATACACCTACACTAGGGGGAGATCACTACATACAGATTATACACCACCACTAGGAGGAGATCACTACATACAGATTATACACCACCACTAGGGGGAGATCACTACATACACATTATACACCACCACTATGGGGAGATCATTACATACAGATTATACACCACCACTAGGGGGGAGATCATTACATACAGATTATACACCACCACTAGGGGGAGCTCACTACATACACATTATACACCACCACTAGGGGGAGATCACTACATACAGATTATACACCACCACTAGGTGGAGATCACTACATACACATTATACACCACCACTAGGGGGAGATCACTACATACAGATTATACACCGCCACTAGGAGGAGATCACTACATACAGATTATACACCACCATTAGGAGGAGATCACTACATACACATAATACACCACCACTAGGGGGAGACCACTACATACAGATTATACACCACCACTAGAAGGAGATCACTACATACAGATTATACACCACCACTAGGAGGAGATCACTACATACAGATTATACACCACCATTAGGAGGAGATCACTACATACAGATTATACACCACCACTAGGAGGAGATCACTACATACAGATTATACACCACCACTAGGGGGAGCTCACTACATACAGATTATACACCACCACTAGAGGGAGATCACTACATACACAATATACACCTAACTAGGGGGAGATCATTATATACAGATTATACACCACCACTAGGGGGAGATCACTACATACACATTATACACCACCACTAGAGGGAGATCACTACATACAGATTATACATCACCACTAGGGGGAGATCACTACATACACATTATACACCACCACTAGGAGGAGATCACTACATACAGATCATACATCACCACTAGAGGGAGATCACTACATACACATTATACACCTAACTAGGGGGAGATCACTATATACAGATTATACACCACCACTAGGGGGAGATCACTACATACAGATTATACACCACCACTAGGAGGATATTACTACATACACATTATACACCACCACTAGGTGGAGATCACTACATACAGATTATACACCAGCACTAGGGGGAGCTCACTACATACACATTATAAACCACCACTAGGAGGAGATCACTACATACAGATTATACACCACCACTAGGAGGAGATCACTACATACACATTATAAACCACCACTAGGAGGAGATCACTACATACAGATTATACACCACCACTAGGAGGAGATCACTACATACAGATTATACACCACCACTAGGGGGAGCACACTACATACACATTATACACCTAACTAGGGGGAGTTCACTACATACAGATTATACACCACCACTAGGAGGAGATCACTACATACAGATTATACACCACCACTAGAGGGAGATCACTACATACACATTATACACCTAACTAGGGGGAGATCACTACATACAGATTATACATCACCACTAGGGGGAGATCACTACATGCAGATTATACACCACCACTAGGAGGAGATCACTACATACAGATTATACACCACCACTAGGAGGAGCTCGCTACATACAGATTATACACCACCACTAGGAGGAGATCACTACATACACATTATACACCACCACTAAGGGGAGGTCACTACATACAGATTATACACCACCACTAGGGGGAGATCACTACATATAGATTATACACCACCACTAGGGGGAGATCACTACATACAGATTATACACCACCACTAGGGGGAGATCACTACATACAGATTATACACCACCACTAGGAGGAGCTCGCTACATACAGATTATACACCACCACTAGGAGGAGATCACTACATACACATTATACACCACCACTAAGGGGAGGTCACTACATACAGATTATACACCACCACTAGGGGGAGATCACTACATATAGATTATACACCACCACTAGGAGGAGATCACTACATACACATTATACACCACCACTAAGGGGAGGTCACTACATACGCATTATACACCACCACTAGGGGGAGATCACTACATATAGATTATACACCACCACTAGGGGGAGATCACTACATACAGATTATACACCACCACTAGGAGGAGATCACTACATACAGATTATACACCACCACGGGGGGGAGATCACTACATACAGATTATACACCACCACGGGGGGGAGATCACTACATACAGATTATACACCACCACTAGGGGGAGATCACTACATACAGATTATACACCACCACTAGGGGGAGATCACTACATACAGATTATACACCACCACTAGGGGGAGATCACTTCATACAGATTATACACCGCCACTACGGGGAGATCACTACATACACATTATACACCACCACTAGGGGGAGATCACTACATACACATTATACACCACCACTATGGGGAGATCACTACATACAGATTATACACCACCACTAGGAGGAGATCACTACATACACATTATACATCACCGCTAGGGGGAGATCACTACATACAGATTATACACCACCGCTAGGAGGAGATCACTACATACATATTATACATCACCACTAGGGGGAGATCACTACATAAAGATTATACACCACCACTAGGAGGAGATCACTACATACACATTATACACCACCACTAGGGGGAGATCACTACATACAGATTATACACCACCACTAGGAGGAGATCACTACATACAGATTATACACCACCACTAGGGGGAGATCACTACATACACATTATACACCACCACTAGGGGGAGCTCACTACATACAGATTATACACCACCACTAGGGGGAGATCACTACATACACATTATACACCACCACTAGGGGGAGATCACTACATACAGATTATACACCACCACTAGGGGGAGATCACTACATACACATTATACACCACCACTAGGAGGAGCTCACTACATACAGATTATACACCACCACTAGGGGGAGATCACTACATACAGATTATACACCACCACGAGGGGGAGATCACTACATACAGATTATACACCACCACGAGGGGGAGATCACTACATACAGATTATACACCACCACTAGGGGGAGATCACTACATACAGATTATACACCGCCACTAGGGGGAGATCACTACATACAGATTATACACCGCCACTATGGGGAGATCACTACATACACATTATGCACCGCCACTAGGGGGAGATCACTACATACACATTATACATCACCACTAGGAGGAGATCACTACATACAGATTATACACCACCACTAGGAGGAGATCACTACATACAGATTATACACCACCACTAGGGGGAGCTCACTACATACACATTATACACCACCACTAGGGGGAGCTCACTACATACAGATTATACACCACCACTAGGGGGAGATCACTACATACATAATATACACCACCACTAGGGGGAGATCACTACATACACATTATACACCACCACTAGGGGGAGATCACTACATACAGATTATACACCACCACTAGGGGGAGATCACTACATACAGATTATACACCACCACTAGGAGGAGATCACTACATACAGATTATACACCACCACTAGGAGGAGATCACTACATACACATTATACACCACCACTAGGAGGAGATCACTACATACAGATTATACACCACCACTAGGGGGACATCACTACATACACATTATACACCACCACTAGGGGGAGATCACTACATACACATTATACACCACCACTAGGGGGAGATCACTACATACAGATTATACACCACCACTAGGAGGAGATCACTACATACAGATTATACACCACCACTAGGGGGAGCTCATTACATACACATTATACACCACCACTAGGGGGAGATCACTACATACACATTATACACCACCACTAGGGGGAGATCTCTACATACACATTATACACCACCACTAGGGGGAGATCTCTACATACACATTATACACCACCACTAGGAGGAGATCTCTACATACACATTATACACCACCACTAGGAGGAGATCACTACATACAGATTATACACCACCACTAGGAGGAGATCACTACATACAGATTATACACCACCACTAGGGGGAGATCACTACATACAGATTATACACCACCACTAGGAGGAGATCACTACATACAGATTATACACCACCACTAGGGGGAGATCACTACATACAGATTATACATCACCACTAGGAGGAGATCACTACATACACATTATACACCACCACTAGGGGGAGATCACTACATACACATTATACACCACCACTAGGAGGAGATCACTACATACAGATTATACACCACCACTAGGGGGAGATCACTACATACAGATTATACACCACCACTAGGGGGAGATCACTACATACAGATTATACACCACCACTAGGGGGAGATCACTACATACATATTATACACCACCACTAGGGGGAGATCACTACATACAGATTATACACCACCACTAGGGGGAGATCACTACATACAGATTATACACCACCACTAGGGGGAGATCACTACATACATATTATACACCACCACTAGGGGGAGATCACTACATACATATTATACACCACCACTAGGGGGAGATCACTACATACTGATTATACACCACCACTAGGGGAGATCACTACATACACATTATACACCACCACTAGGGGGAGCTCACTACATACAGATTATACACCACCACTAGGGGGAGCTCACTACATACAGATTATACACCACCACTAGGGGGAGATCACTACATACAGATTATACACCACCACTAGGGGGAGATCACTACATACAGATTATACACCACCACTAGGGGGAGATCACTACATACAGATTATACACCACCACTAGGAGGAGATCACTACATACTGATTATACACCACCACTAGGGGGAGATCACTACATACAGATTATACACCACCACTAGGGGGAGATCACTACATACAGAGTATACACCACCACTAGGAGGAGATCACTACATACACATTATACACCACCACTAGGAGGAGATCACTACATACAGATTATACACCACCACTAGGAGGAGATCACTACATACAGATTATACAACACCACTAGGAGGAGATCACTACATACACATTATACACCACCACTAGGGGGAGATCACTACATACACATTATCCACCACCACTAGGAGGAGATCACTACATACATATTATACACCACCACTAGGGGGAGATCACTACATACACATTATACACCACCACTAGGGGGAGATCACTATATACAGATTATACACCACCACTAGGGGGAGATCACTACATACACATTATACACCACCACTAGGGGGAGATCACTACATACATATTATACACCACCACTAGGAGGAGCTCACTACATACACATTATACGCCACCACTAGGAGAAGATCACTACATACAGATTATACACCACCACTAGGAGGAGATCACTACATACAGATTATACACCACCACTAAGAGGAGATCACTACATACAGATTATACACCACCACTAGGGGGAGATCACTACATACAGATTATACACCACCACTAGGGGGAGCTCACTACATACTGATTATACACCACCACTAGGGGGAGATCACTACATACAGATTATACACCACCACTAGGGGGAGATCACTACATACACATTATACACCACCACTAGGGGGAGATCACTACATACACATTATACACCACCACTAGGGGGAGATCACTACATACACATTATACACCACCACTAGGGGGAGATCACTACATACACATTATACACCACCACTAGGGGGAGATCACTACATACAGATTATACACCACCACTAGGGGGAGATCACTACATACACATTATACACCACCACTAGGAGGAGATCACTACATACACATTATACACCACCACTAGGGGGAGATCACTATATACAGATTATACACCACCACTAGGGGGAGATCACTACATACACATTATACACCACCACTAGGGGGAGATCACTATATACAGATTATACACCACCACTAGGAGGAGATCACTACATACAGATTATACACCACCACTAAGAGGAGATCACTACATACAGATTATACACCACCACTAGGGGGAGATCACTACATACAGATTATACACCACCACTAGGGGGAGATCACTACATACACATTATACACCACCACTAGGGGGAGATCACTACATACACATTATACACCACCACTAGGGGGAGATCACTACATACACATTATACACCACCACTAGGGGGAGATCACTACATACACATTATACACCACCACTAGGGGGAGATCACTACATACAGATTATACACCACCACTAGGGGGAGATCACTACATACACATTATACACCACCACTAGGGGGAGATCACTACATACAGATTATACACCACAACTAGGAGGAGATCACTACATACAGATTATACACCACCACTAGGGGGAGATCACTACATACACATTATACACCACCACTAGGGGGAGCTCACTACATACACATTATACACCACCACTAGGAGGAGATCACTACATACAGATTATACACCACCACTAGGGGGAGATCACTACATACACATTATACACCACCACTAGGGGGAGATCACTATATACACATTATACACCACCACTAGGGGGAGGTCACTACATACAGATTATACACCACCACTAGGGGGAGCTCACTACATACAGATTATACACCACCACTAGGAGGAGCTCACTGCATACACATTATACACCACCACTAGGAGGAGGTCACTACATACAGATTATACACCACCACTAGGGGGAGATCACTACATACACATTATACACCACCACTAGGGGGAGATCACTACATACACATTATACACCACCACTAGGGGGAGATCACTACATACAGATTATACACCACCACTAGATGGAGCTCACTACATACAGATTATATACCACCACTAGGGGGAGATCACTACATACACATTATACACCACCACTAGGAGGAGATCACTACATACACATTATACACCACCACTAGGGGGAGATCACTACATACACATTATACACCACCACTAGGAGGAGATCACTACATACAGATTATACACCACCACTAGAGGGAGATCACTACATACACATTATACACCACCACTAGGGGGAGATCACTACATACAGATTATACACCACCACTAAGAGGAGATCACTACATACAGATTATACACCACCACTAGGGGGAGATCACTACATACAGATTATACACCACCACTAGGGGGAGCTCACTACATACTGATTATACACCACCACTAGGGGGAGATCACTACATACACATTATACACCACCACTAGGGGGAGATCACTACATACACATTATACACCACCACTAGGGGGAGATCACTACATACACATTATACACCACCACTAGGGGGAGCTCACTACATACTGATTATACACCACCACTAGGGGGAGATCACTACATACACATTATACACCACCACTAGGGGGAGATCACTACATACACATTATACACCACCACTAGGGGGAGATCACTACATACACATTATACACCACCACTAGGGGGAGATCACTACATACACATTATACACCACCACTAGGGGGAGATCACTACATACAGATTATACACCACCACTAGGGGGAGATCACTACATACACATTATACACCACCACTAGGGGGAGATCACTACATACAGATTATACACCACAACTAGGAGGAGATCACTACATACAGATTATACACCACCACTAGGGGGAGATCACTACATACACATTATACACCACCACTAGGGGGAGCTCACTACATACACATTATACACCACCACTAGGAGGAGATCACTACATACAGATTATACACCACCACTAGGGGGAGATCACTACATACACATTATACACCACCACTAGGGGGAGATCACTATATACACATTATACACCACCACTAGGGGGAGGTCACTACATACAGATTATACACCACCACTAGGGGGAGCTCACTACATACAGATTATACACCACCACTAGGAGGAGGTCACTACATACAGATTATACACCACCACTAGGGGGAGATCACTACATACACATTATACACCACCACTAGGGGGAGATCACTACATACACATTATACACCACCACTAGGGGGAGATCACTACATACAGATTATACACCACCACTAGATGGAGCTCACTACATACACATTATACACCACCACTAGGAGGAGGTCACTACATACAGATTATACACCACCACTAGGGGGAGATCACTACATACACATTATACACCACCACTAGGGGGAGATCACTACATACACATTATACACCACCACTAGGGGGAGATCACTACATACAGATTATACACCACCACTAGATGGAGCTCACTACATACACATTATACACCACCACTAGGGGGAGATCACTACATATAGATTATACACCACCACTAGGGGGAGATCACTACATACACATTATACACCACCACTAGGAGGAGATCACTACATACACATTATACACCACCACTAGGGGGAGATCACTACATACACATTATACACCACCACTAGGAGGAGATCACTACATACACATTATACACCACCACTAGGGGGAGATCACTACATACACATTATACACCACCACTAGGGGGAGATCACTACATACACATTATACACCACCACTAGGGGGAGCTCACTACATACAGATTATACACCACCACTAGGGGGAGATCACTACATACACATTATACACCACCACTAGGGGGAGATCACTACATACACATTATACACCACCACTAGGAGGAGATCACTACATACACATTATACACCACCACTAGGGGGAGATCGCTACATACACATTATACACCACCACTAGGGGGAGATCACTACATACAGATTATACACCACCACTAGGGGGAGATCACTACATACAGATTATACACCACCACTAGGAGGAGATCACTACATACAGATTATACACCACCACTAGGGGGAGATCACTACATACACATTATACACCACCACTAGGGGGAGATCACTACTTACAGATTATACACCACCACTAGGAGGAGATCACTACATACAGATTATACACCACCACTAGGAGGAGATCACTACATACAGATTATTCACCACCACTAGGGGTAAATCACTACATACAGATTATTCACCACCACTAGGGGGAGCTCACTACATACAGATTATACACCACCACTAGGAGGAGATCACTACATACAGATTATACACCACCACTAGGGGGAGATCACTACATACACATTATACACCACCACTAGGGGGAGATCACTACATACACATTATACACCACCACTAGGGGGAGATCACTACATACACATTATACACCACCACTAGGAGGTGATCACTACATACAGATTATACACCACCACTAGGAGGAGATCACTACATACAGATTATACACCACCACTAGGAGGAGATCACTACATACAGATTATACACCACCACTAGGAGGAGATCACTACATACAGATTATACACCACCACTAGGGGGAGATCACTACATACAGATTATACACCACCACTAGGAGGAGATCACTACATACAGATTATACACCACCACTAGGGGGATATCACTACATACACATTATACACCACCACTAGGGGGAGTTCACTACATACACATTATACACCACCACTAGGAGGAGATCACTACATACACATTATACACCACCACTAGGGGGAGATCACTACATACAGATTATACACCACCACTAGGAGGAGATCACTACATACACATTATACATCACCACTAGGAGGAGATCACTACATACACATTATACACCACCACTAGGGGGAGATCACTACATACAGATTATACACCACCACTAGCAGGAGATCACTACATACGCATTATACACCACCACTAGGAGGAGATCACTACATACAGATTATACACCACCACTAGGAGGAGATCACTACATACACATTATACACCACCACTAGGAGGAGATCACTACATACGCATTATACACCACCACTAGGAGGAGATCACTACATACAGATTATACACCACCACTAGGAGGAGATCACTACATACAGATTATACACCACCACTAGGGGGAGATCACTACATACAGATTATACACCACCACTAGGGGGAGATCACTACATACAGATTATACACCACCACTAGGAGGAGATCACTACATACAGATTATACACCACCACTAGGGGGAGATCACTGCATACAGATTATACATCAGCACTAGGGGGAGATCACTACATACACATTATACACCACCACTAGGAGGAGATCACTACATACAGATTATACACCACCACTAGGAGGAGATCACTACATACAGATTATACACCACCACTAGGAGGAGATCACTACATACAGATTATACACCACCACTAGGGGGAGATCACTACATACAGATTATACACCACCACTAGGGGGAGATCACTACATACAGATTATACACCACCACTAGGGGGAGATCACTACATACAGATTATACACCACCACTAGGGGGAGATCACTACATACAGATTATACACCACCACTAGGGGGAGATCACTACATACACATTATACAGATGTCTCACCAGAATGACAGTGTGTAATCTCCTACAAAGGTCTCGCTCTCGCGCACTAGGAAGGTCCCGTCCTTCCCTCCTGTCTCTGTGCAATATTCGTGTAGCAGCTTCTCGGCAATATGGCGTCCGTCTCTGCCACCTCCCAGTTTCCCGTGGAACCATTTTTCGCCAAAGTGCAGCTCGTTATTATTCATCTCCTGAAATCATTAATATTGAGAGTTATATCTGATCCGATGACCTCGCAGAGCAGCGGTGTCGTGCCCGGGGCAACTCATGATGTCATGACACTTGATGACATCAACCTCCTCTGTTGCTCTGCTGCTCTATGGCCGTAGAAGATGCTCAGGCTCACACAGCTGAGTGGTTGTTACAATGTATCAGTTTAGAATCTGGGAAGGGAGAAAATTTATTTTGGTGATGGATTATAGAACATTTCAATTCTAATACATTGCACCAAACCATCAGCTCTGTGAAAGGGACTATGTGTAATGTAGATCAGCGGGGCCCCAGCGCTCGCCCGGGCTCTCACCTCCTTCGGCTCAGACTCCTCCTCCTCGTCATTGGACTGGTAGCGCGACGTCTCCTCTGAGTAGTAGATTTTGTTGCTTGTCAGGACGAAGTAATGTGGGCTCCAGGTCTGTGAACGGGAAGATAAGAGAGCGGGATTCAGCTTTCCCAGGATCCTGAGTGTTCACCTAATGATGTGCTGCTTCCCATATTACTATGCTCTGCCATGCAGGATGCTAGGGAAGCTGGGTGCCACCCAGTAAGATAAGTGGGCTTCCCTTGGCCCAGGAGCTTGCGCTCGGTCACCTACGTGATCGATGGGGTCCTCCAGGTACAGGATGCCGTTCTTGATGGAGTTGCTGATGTCGTTCTCGGAGTAGCTGGCGGTGGACACCTCCTCGTACAGGTTCCCTTCCACCAGCTTCTTGTGCTGCAGATAAGGATGCGGAGGTGAGCGTCCGCTGAACGCACGGGACGTCTTCCCGGAGGCTCCGCCCACCACTTACCTTTATCAGGATCTTCTTCTTCAGCTGGTTGGGTGAGGGCAGCTCGTCAGCGTTGATGTCCACCGGCTTGGTCAGCAGCATGTCTCCGAACACCTTCTTGAAGTAGTAGGCCATGTTCCTCTGCTGCATGACGCTGCAGTGGTCCTCGATGGACAGGATGACCGGATACCTGCGGCACAGAACCGTTACGCCGCCATACACACGGACCGCGGCGCCGAGAGCCACAATCACAGGGACCTTACTCTGACGTGACAAAGGCGTTCTCCTTGATGGTGTGCAGCACGTCCAGGAACTTGATCTTGGAGGTCAGGGTGTGCCCGTGGTAGATGATCGGAAGGTCGTCTGGTCCATCCCAGCAGTCCACTGGAGGCAGATAAGAGGGGTAATAAAATACATATTATCTAGCGTCTCCCCCTTTGGAGGACCCGACACGACTACATTCATTATATTCCATTGTGTAACTATCCATCTCTCCTGTGGGGGCGCTAGAGGAAAACTAAACAACTGTTTACAGATAATAATTTCTGTATATAGCGCACACAGATTCCGCAGCGCTGCACGGAGCCGCCACAGCAGTCCCTGTCCCCATGGGGCTCACAATCTAATCAACCTACCAGTATGTTTTGGAATGTGGGAGGAAACCCATGCACAGAGATACACGAACATACAATCTCTTTGCAGATGTTGACCTGGATGGTACTTGAACCCAGGACCCCAGTGCTGCGAAGCTGTAGTGCAAACCACTGAGCCACCATGCTAAGGAACTGTAATGTTAACCACTGAGCCACCATGCTAAGGAACTGTAATGTTAACCACTGAGCCACCATGCTAAGGGACTGTAATGTTAACCACTGAGCCACCATGCTAAGGGACTGTAATGTTAACCACTGGGCCACCATGCTAAGGGACTGTAATGTTAACCACTGAGCCACCGTGCTGCACGGCTGTATTGCTAGCCACTGAGCCACCGTGCTGCAGGGCTGTAGTGCTAATTACTAGGCCACCGTGCTGCAGGACTGTGGTGCCGCGGCACAGGCGGCTCTCCACCTCCGCGGCACAGGCGGCTCTCCACCTCCGCGGCACAGGCGGCTCTCCACCTCCGCGGCACAGGCGGCTCTCCACCTCCGCGGCACAGGCGGCTCTCCACCTCCGCGGCACAGGCGGCTCTCCACCTCCGCGGCACAGGCGGCTCTCCACCTCCGCGGCACAGGCGGCTCTCCACCTCCGCGGCACAGGCGGCTCTCCACCTCCGCGGCACAGGCGGCTCTCCACCTCCGCGGCACAGGCGGCTCTCCACCTCCGCGGCACAGGCGGCTCTCCACCTCCGCGGCACAGGCGGCTCTCCACCTCCGCGGCACAGGCGGCTCTCCACCTCCGCGGCACAGGCGGCTCTTGATGGCCGCTGGTTTTTCGTTACTTAGCTGCTTTTTTTTCACCATAATAAAAATTCTACCAGTGTATTCACCTGACTCCTGCACAACTGATGCCCCCAACCCCATCCATAGGGCAAGAAATCCCCCTTATTACCCCTGGCAGGGCACCTGTGATGTGACAACCTCTCCAGGTGACTACCTCTTGTATCTCTCCAGGTGACTACCTCGTGTACCTCTCCAGGTGACTACCTCGTGTATCTCTGGAGAGAAGCCAGGAGTGTGCAGAGCAGTGATCACAGCACAAGATGCTGGAATATAAGAGATTCTCCGGGGTCTCACACCGTTTGGTCTATAATTCCACATGTGATAATTCTGAGTTTTGATGCCTTCAGTGCGAATCTACAATTATCATATTCTGGAAAATACAGAAAACTCTTTGAAGGAGCAGGCGCAGACTATTGGTCTGTACTGTGTGTATATATGTATACATTTCTTTTCGTCTGTTCGGCAGCACACATATGGGATTTATCCCCTAGGTACAACTCAGAAGAGAGCAGGTAACAAGCAGTAGTAGACAAGTAACCATTAGTGTCTTGGCTGCCTCCCCCTATATAAGGCCGGAGCACACACACAGCCCTTGTATGACAGAAGAGTTCAGGTCCTGTGTGTCTACACAGAAAGAAACAACTATCCAGATAATAAGTTTTCTAGGTCCTCTGTGTCTTTACACTTGGATGGAGCGGCCCGGGCTGTATACGCTGCATGCGGTCCCTCGTCCCGGAGGAGCCTGTACAGCTATCCTGCCCTTACAGGGGCAATAGCTGAGGCTGTGGTGTGTATCTACCACCATGTACCCGGCACATGAGATCGCTCCTGCATCTCCCACCTGCTGGGCCTTGTGGTTCATCACCCTGCGTGCCTCACCATCAGACGCCTGGATCCCCTCCTGCATAGGCCGCAGCCCAGGTAAGAGCCTGTACAGCTATCCTGCCCTTACAGGGGTAATAATACAGACTGTGCTGAGTATCTACCACACATCACTGACACATGAGATCACTGCTAGTATCTCCTACCTGCTGGGCCTTGTGGTTCATCACCCTGCGTGCCTAAACCATCAGACGCCTGGATCCCCTCCTGCATAGGCCGCAGCCCAGGTAAGAGCCTGTACAGCTATCCTGCCCTTACAGGGGTAATAATACAGACTGTGCTGAGTATCTACCACACATCACTGACACATGAGATCACTGCTAGTATCTCCTACCTGCTGGGCCTTGTGGTTCATCACCCTGCGTGCCTCACCATCAGACGCATGGATCCCCTCCTGCATAGGCCGCAGCCCAGGTAAGAGCCTGTACAGCTATCCTGCCCTTACAGGGGTAATAATACAGACTGTGCTGAGTATCTACCACACATCACTGACACATGAGATCACTGCTAGTATCTCCTCCCTGCTGGGCCTTGTGGTTCATCACCTTGCGTGCCTCACCATCAGGCGCCTGGATCCCCTCCTGCATAGGCCCCAGCCCAGGTAAGAGCCTGTACAGCTATCCTGCCCTTACAGGGGTAATAATACAGACTGTGCTGAGTATCTACCACACATCACTGACACATGAGATCACTGCTAGTATCTCCTACCTGCTGGGCCTTGTGGTTCATCACCCTGCGTGCCTCACCATCAGACGCCTGGATCCCCTCCTGCATAGGCCGCAGCCCAGGTAAGAGCCTGTACAGCTATCCTGCCCTTACAGGGGTAATAATACAGACTGTGCTGAGTATCTACCACACATCACTGACACATGAGATCACTGCTAGTATCTCCTACCTGCTGGGCCTTGTGGTTCATTAACCCTGCGTGCCTCACCATCAGACGCCTGGATCCCCTCCTGCATAGGCCACAGCCCAGGTAAGAGCCTGTACAGCTATCCTGCCCTAACAGGGGTAATAATACAGACTGTGCTGAGTATCTACCACACATCACTGACACATGAGATCACTGCTAGTATCTCCTCCCTGCTGGGCCTTGTGGTTCATCACCCTGCGTGCCTCACCATCAGACGCCTGGATCCCCTCCTGCATAGGCCGCAGCCCAGGTAAGAGCCTGTACAGCTATCCTGCCCTTACAGGGGTAATAATACAGACTGTGCTGAGTATCTACCACACATCACTGACACATGAGATCACTGCTAGTATCTCCTACCTGCTGGGCCTTGTGGTTCATTAACCCTGCGTGCCTCACCATCAGACGCCTGGATCCCCTCCTGCATAGGCCACAGCCCAGGTAAGAGCCTGTACAGCTATCCTGCCCTAACAGGGGTAATAATACAGACTGTGCTGAGTATCTACCACACATCACTGACACATGAGATCACTGCTAGTATCTCCTCCCTGCTGGGCCTTGTGGTTCATCACCCTGCGTGCCTCACCATCAGACGCCTGGATCCCCTCCTGCATAGGCCGCAGCCCAGGTAAGAGCCTGTACAGCTATCCTGCCCTTACAGGGGTAATAATACAGACTGTGCTGAGTATCTACCACACATCACTGACACATGAGATCACTGCTAGTATCTCCTACCTGCTGGGCCTTGTGGTTCATCACCCTGCGTGCCTCACCATCAGACGCCTGGATCCCCTCCTGCATAGGCCGCAGCCCAGGTAAGAGCCTGTACAGCTATCCTGCCCTTACAGGGGTAATAATACAGACTGTGCTGAGTATCTACCACACATCACTGACACATGAGATCACTGCTAGTATCTCCTACCTGCTGGGCCTTGTGGTTCATTAACCCTGCGTGCCTCACCATCAGACGCCTGGATCCCCTCCTGCATAGGCCACAGCCCAGGTAAGAGCCTGTACAGCTATCCTGCCCTAACAGGGGTAATAATACAGACTGTGCTGAGTATCTACCACACATCACTGACACATGAGATCACTGCTAGTATCTCCTACCTGCTGGGCCTTGTGGTTCATCACCCTGCGTGCCTCACCGTCAGACGCCTGGATCCCCTCCTGCATAGGCCGCAGCCCAGGTAAGAGCCTGTACAGCTATCCTGCCCTAACAGGGGTAATAATACAGACTGTGCTGAGTATCTACCACACATCACTGACACATGAGATCACTGCTAGTATCTCCTACCTGCTGGGCCTTGTGGTTCATCACCCTGCGTGCCTCACCGTCAGACGCATGGATCCCCTCCTGCATAGGCCGCAGCCCAGGTAAGAGCCTGTACAGCTATCCTGCCCTTACAGGGGTAATAATACAGACTGTGCTGAGTATCTACCACACATCACTGACACATGAGATCACTGCTAGTATCTCCTCCCTGCTGGGCCTTGTGGTGCATCACCCTGTGTGCCTCACCATCAGACGCCTGGATCCCCTCCTGCATAGGCCCCAGCCCAGGTAAGAGCCTGTACAGCTATCCTGCCCTTACAGGGGTAATAATACAGACTGTGCTGAGTATCTACCACACATCACTGACACATGAGATCACTGCTAGTATCTCCTACCTGCTGGGCCTTGTGGTTCATCACCCTGCGTGCCTCACCATCAGACGCATGGATCCCCTCCTGCATAGGCCGCAGCCCAGGTAAGAGCCTGTACAGCTATCCTGCCCTTACAGGGGTAATAATACAGACTGTGCTGAGTATCTACCACACATCACTGACACATGAGATCACTGCTAGTATCTCCTACCTGCTGGGCCTTGTGGTTCATCACCCTGCGTGCCTCACCATCAGACGCATGGATCCCCTCCTGCATAGGCCGCAGCCCAGGTAAGAGCCTGTACAGCTATCCTGCCCTTACAGGGGTAATAATACAGACTGTGCTGAGTATCTACCACACATCACTGACACATGAGATCACTGCTAGTATCTCCTCCCTGCTGGGCCTTGTGGTGCATCACCCTGCGTGCCTCACCATCAGACGCATGGATCCCCTCCTGCATAGGCCGCAGCCCAGGTAAGAGCCTGTACAGCTATCCTGCCCTTACAGGGGTAATAATACAGACTGTGCTGAGTATCTACCACACATCACTGACACATGAGATCACTGCTAGTATCTCCTCCCTGCTGGGCCTTGTGGTGCATCACCCTGCGTGCCTCACCATCAGACGCCTGGATCCCCTCCTGCATAGGCCGCAGCCCAGGTAAGAGCCTGTACAGCTATCCTGCCCTTACAGGGGTAATAATACAGACTGTGCTGAGTATCTACCACACATCACTGACACAGGAGATCACTGCTAGTATCTCCTACCTGCTGGGCCTTGTGGTTCATCACCCTGCGTGCCTCACCATCAGACGCATGGATCCCCTCCTGCATAGGCCGCAGCCCAGGTAAGAGCCTGTACAGCTATCCTGCCCTTACAGGGGTAATAATACAGACTGTGCTGAGTATCTACCACACATCACTGACACATGAGATCACTGCTAGTATCTCCTCCCTGCTGGGCCTTGTGGTGCATCACCCTGTGTGCCTCACCATCAGACGCCTGGATCCCCTCCTGCATAGGCCCCAGCCCAGGTAAGAGCCTGCACAGCTATCCTGCCCTTACAGGGGTAATAATACAGACTGTGCTGAGTATCTACCACACATCACTGACACATGAGATCACTGCTAGTATCTCCTCCCTGCTGGGCCTTGTGGTTCATCACCCTGCGTGCCTCACCATCAGACGCATGGATCCCCTCCTGCATAGGCCGCAGCCCAGGTAAGAGCCTGTACAGCTATCCTGCCCTTACAGGGGTAATAATACAGACTGTGCTGAGTATCTACCACACATCACTGACACATGAGATCACTGCTAGTATCTCCTCCCTGCTGGGCCTTGTGGTTCATCACCCTGCGTGCCTCACCATCAGACGCCTGGATCCCCTCCTGCATAGGCCCCAGCCCAGGTAAGAGCCTGTACAGCTATCCTGCCCTTACAGGGGTAATAATACAGACTGTGCTGAGTATCTACCACACATCACTGACACATGAGATCACTGCTAGTATCTCCTCCCTGCTGGGCCTTGTGGTGCATCACCCTGCGTGCCTCACCATCAGACGCATGGATCCCCTCCTGCATAGGCCGCAGCCCAGGTAAGAGCCTGTACAGCTATCCTGCCCTAACAGGGGTAATAATACAGACTGTGCTGAGTATCTACCACACATCACTGACACATGAGATCACTGCTAGTATCTCCTACCTGCTGGGCCTTGTGGTTCATCACCCTGCGTGCCTCACCATCAGACGCATGGATCCCCTCCTGCATAGGCCGCAGCCCAGGTAAGAGCCTGTACAGCTATCCTGCCCTTACAGGGGTAATAATACAGACTGTGCTGAGTATCTACCACACATCACTGACACATGAGATCACTGCTAGTATCTCCTCCCTGCTGGGCCTTGTGGTTCATCACCCTGCGTGCCTCACCATCAGACGCATGGATCCCCTCCTGCATAGGCCGCAGCCCAGGTAAGAGCCTGTACAGCTATCCTGCCCTTACAGGGGTAATAATACAGACTGTGCTGAGTATCTACCACACATCACTGACACATGAGATCACTGCTAGTATCTCCTACCTGCTGGGCCTTGTGGTGCATCACCCTGCGTGCCTCACCATCAGACGCCTGGATCCCCTCCTGCATCGGCCGCAGCCCAGGTAAGAGCCTGTACAGCGATCCTGCCCTTACAGGGGTAATAATACAGACTGTGCTGAGTATCTACCACACATCACTGACACATGAGATCACTGCTAGTATCTCCTACCTGCTGGGCCTTGTGGTTCATCACCCTGCGTGCCTCACCATCAGACGCATGGATCCCCTCCTGCATAGGCCGCAGCCCAGGTAAGAGCCTGTACAGCTATCCTGCCCTTACAGGGGTAATAATACAGACTGTGCTGAGTATCTACCACACATCACTGACACATGAGATCACTGCTAGTATCTCCTCCCTGCTGGGCCTTGTGGTGCATCACCCTGCGTGCCTCACCATCAGACGCCTGGATCCCCTCCTGCATCGGCCGCAGCCCAGGTAAGAGCCTGTACAGCGATCCTGCCCTTACAGGGGTAATAATACAGACTGTGCTGAGTATCTACCACACATCACTGACACAGGAGATCACTGCTAGTATCTCCTACCTGCTGGGCCTTGTGGTTCATCACCCTGCGTGCCTCACCATCAGACGCATGGATCCCCTCCTGCATAGGCCGCAGCCCAGGTAAGAGCCTGTACAGCTATCCTGCCCTTACAGGGGTAATAATACAGACTGTGCTGAGTATCTACCACACATCACTGACACATGAGATCACTGCTAGTATCTCCTCCCTGCTGGGCCTTGTGGTGCATCACCCTGCGTGCCTCACCATCAGACGCCTGGATCCCCTCCTGCATAGGCCGCAGCCCAGGTAAGAGCCTGTACAGCTATCCTGCCCTTACAGGGGTAATAATACAGACTGTGCTGAGTATCTACCACACATCACTGACACATGAGATCACTGCTAGTATCTCCTCCCTGCTGGGCCTTGTGGTTCATCACCCTGCGTGCCTCACCAGCAGACGCCTGGATCACCTCCTGCATAGGCCGCAGCCCAGCGCTGCTCCTGGTATTAACCATTTGTTCCCCTGGATGGAGGCAGCACATGGTATCAGTGAGTATATCCAGGCTGTATACCGGCCGCTGGTCTCTCATGCTCCTGTGATATATGTTATACGGTTTTTTAACCTGTTTTCTCCTGCTGGAGATGTCTGCGTATTGTACAGTATTTACACGGTTACCACATGTTGTACAGAGATTTCTGCAGGTCCTGCTATCACTTGCAGTACAGGGAGCATTACATGTCAGCTCCCGGGACATAGACTGCTCAGTACAGTACAGTACTATGTATCCCTGCTGAATGCTCAGGTCTCCTATGTATCCCTGCTGAATGCTCAGGTCTCCTATGTATCCCTGCTGAATGCTCAGGTCTCCTATGTATCCCTGCTGAATGCTCAGGTCTCCTATGTATCCCTGCTGAATGCTCAGGTCTCCTATGTATCCCTGCTGAATGCTCAGGTCTCCTATGTATCCCTGCTGAATGCTCAGGTCTCCTATGTATCCCTGCTGAATGCTCAGGTCTCCTATGTATCCCTGCTGAATGCTCAGGTCTCCTATGTATCCCTGCTGAATGCTCAGGTCTCCTATGTATCCCTGCTGAATGCTCAGGTCTCCTATGTATCCCTGCTGAATGCTCAGGTCTCCTATGTATCCCTGCTGAATGCTCAGGTCTCCTATGTATCCCTGCTGAATGCTCAGGTCTCCTATGTATCCCTGCTGAATGCTCAGGTCTCCTATGTATCCCTGCTGAATGCTCAGGTCTCCTATGTATCCCTGCTGAATGCTCAGGTCTCCTATGTATCCCTGCTGAATGCTCAGGTCTCCTATGTATCCCTGCTGAATGCTCAGGTCTCCTATGTATCCCTGCTGAATGCTCAGGTCTCCTATGTATCCCTGCTGAATGCTCAGGTCTCCTATGTATCCCTGCTGAATGCTCAGGTCTCCTATGTATCCCTGCTGAATGCTCAGGTCTCCTATGTATCCCTGCTGAATGCTCAGGTCTCCTATGTATCCCTGCTGAATGCTCAGGTCTCCTATGTATCCCTGCTGAATGCTCAGGTCTCCTATGTATCCCTGCTGAATGCTCAGGTCTCCTATGTATCCCTGCTGAATGCTCAGGTCTCCTATGTATCCCTGCTGAATGCTCAGGTCTCCTATGTATCCCTGCTGAATGCTCAGGTCTCCTATGTATCCCTGCTGAATGCTCAGGTCTCCTATGTATCCCTGCTGAATGCTCAGGTCTCCTATGTATCCCTGCTGAATGCTCAGGTCTCCTATGTATCCCTGCTGAATGCTCAGGTCTCCTATGTATCCCTGCTGAATGCTCAGGTCTCCTATGTATCCCTGCTGAATGCTCAGGTCTCCTATGTATCTCTGCTGAATGCTCAGGTCTCCTATGTATCCCTGCTGAATGCTCAGGTCTCCTATGTATCCCTGCTGAATGCATAGATCTTTATTGCTGATGTTTATTGCATTTCTAGTCACTCCTGCGCCCTGACTCCAGGGTTTATATGCAGAGTCTGTGAGCTCTGCTTGACTTAGAATTATCCTACCGGTATTTCATGTGTATAATCTGTGATCTTTAGGCTACATTCACACGATGTATGCCCGCCATACCGTAGTACGGCGGGCATACATCGGCGCTGCGGAGAGGAGCAGGGGATGAGCGCTGCTCACCTCCGCCCCCTCTCCATAGGGAGATACAGCGCACGGCACCGTAATACGGGAAAAGATAGGACATGTCCTTTCTTTTCCCGTGCTACGGAACGGTACGGTGCCGTACGTGTGGGCCGTGAGCCCATAGAAGTGTATGGGGGACGTATATCGGCCGTATATACGTCAGCCGTATATACGTCCCCCATACATGTGTGTGAAGGTAGCCTTACACTGTGAATTTACTAACCATTTTCTCTGGACTAGACCTCCAATATGTAATAAGCATCTGGTATGTGATGAGCATGTACTTGGTAAGTACCGTATATACTCAAGTATAAGCCGACCCGAGTATAAGCCGAGACCCCTAATTTTACCATCGAAAACTGGGAAAACCTATTGACTCGAGTATAAGCCGAGGGTGTAGTATACAGCCAGCCAGCCCCCATGTAGTATACTGCCAACCAGCCCCCATGTAGTATACCGCCAACCAGCCAGCCCCCATGTAGTATACAGCCAGCCAGCCCCCATGTAGTATACCGCCAACCAGCCCCCATGTAGTATACCGCCAACCAGCCAGCCCCCATGTAGTATACTGCCAACCAGCCCCCATGTAGTATACCGCCAACCAGCCAGCCCCCATGTAGTATACAGCCAGCCAGCCCCCATGTAGTATACCGCCAACCAGCCCCCATGTAGTATACCGCCAACCAGCCCCCATGTAGTATACCGCCAACCAGCCCCCATGTAGTATACCGCCAACCAGCCCCCATGTAGTATACCGCCAACCAGCCCCCATGTAGTATACCGCCAACCAGCCCCCATGTAGTATACCGCCAACCAGCCCCCATGTAGTATACAGCCAGCCCCCATGTAGTATACAGCCAGCCAGCCCCCATGTAGTATACTGCCAACCAGCCCCCATGTAGTATACCGCCAGCCAGCCCCCATGTAGTATACCGCCAACCAGCCCCCATGTAGTATACCGCCAACCAGCCCCCATGTAGTATACCGCCAACCAGCCCCCATGTAGTATACCGCCAACCAGCCCCCATGTAGTATATCTACAGCCAGTCCCATGTAGTATACAGCCAGTCCCACGTAGCATACAGCAGCCCCATGTAGCATACAGCCTGCCCCCAGTAGTGTATACAGCTTGCCACCAGTAGTATACCGCCTGCCACCAGTAGTATACCGCCTGCCCCCAGTAGTATACCGCCTGCCCCCAGTAGTATACCGCCTGCCCCCAGTAGTATACCGCCTGCCCCCAGTAGTATACCGCCTGCCCCCAGTAGTATACCGCCTGCCCCCAGTAGTATACCGCCTGCCCCCAGTAGTATACCGCCTGCCCCAGTAGTATACAGCCTGCCCCCATGAGTATACAGCCTGCCCCCATGAGTATACAGCCAGCCCCCATGAGTATACAGCCAGCCCCCAGTAGTATACAGCCTACCCCCAGTAGTATATAGCTTGCCCCCAGTAGTATATAGCTTGCCCCCAGTAGTATACCGCCTGCCCCCAGTATTATACAGCCTGCCCCCAGTAGTATATAGCTTGTCCTCAGTAGTATACAGCCTGCCCCCAGTAGTATATAGCTTGTCCCCAGTAGTATACAGCCTGCCCCCAGTAGTATATAGCTTGTCCCCAGTAGTATACAGCCTGTCCTCAGTAGTATACAGCCTGTCCTCAGTAGTATACAGCCTGTCCTCAGTAGTATACAGCCTGTCCTCAGTAGTATACAGCCTGTCCTCAGTAGTATACAGCCTGTCCTCAGTAGTATACAGCCTGTCCTCAGTAGTATACAGCCTGTCCTCAGTAGTATACAGCCTGTCCTCAGTAGTATACAGCCTGTCCTCAGTAGTATACAGCAGCCCCTATTAGTATAGAGATAAAGAAATAAACTTAATACTCACCCTCCGTTGCCCCCGATGTTCGTCACGGCTTCTTCACTCTTCTCTGGCCGGGAGATCGCGTCGGCCGTCACACACTGTGATGCAGCGCTGTCGCCGCTGATGACGTCATCACAGTGTGCGACAGCCGGCAGATGGCATGAACGTGACTGCCGGCTAGAGAAGACAGAAGAGAAGACACGGGGAGCCGCCGGGAGCCGCGACAGGGATCGGGAGCCGCGACGAACATTGGGGACACCGGAGGGTGAGTATTAATTTATTTTTTATCATTGACTCGTGTATAAGCACATTTTTTGTGCTGAAAAACTGGGCTTATACACGAGTATATACGGTAATAATCATACACTCATCCACGACATCGTCCAGGAGGACTGCAGATCTCCAAGCAATGTCCTTCAAGGATTCCTACCAGAAAGCGTCATGTTACTTTCCTGCTCAGCCTTCATCCAACCATTTCTACAGTCTTAACAACAATTCTTTTAAACAATACATTTTCAAAGAACTTTTATAAGGGGGCAAATTGTCCACATGGATCATGGACTCCATGAGATGCTCTCTGGTCCTGAAGCTCCAGACCAGCTGAGAGCCGACTCTACATCAGCTTCTTTATCTGAGCTCTGCCACGTCTATCAGTTCTACAGAGCAGCCACGTGGTCCTCTCCATCCTCATCTATAGATCTCTGCAGGATGGACTTCTCTGCCTCCTAAGGCTTCAGCCTTACACAAGGCGACTAAGATCCCTCCCCATAAGATCCCTCCCCATAAGATCCCCCCATAAGATCCCCCCATAAGATCCCTCCCCATAAGATCCCTCCCCATAAGATCCCTCCCCATAAGATCCCTCCCCATAAGATCCCTCCCCATAAGATCCCTCCCCATAAGATCCCTCCCCATAAGATCCCTCCCCATAAGATCCCTCCCCATAAGATCCCTCCCCATAAAATCCCTCCCCATAAGTACTGCTTGCTACGTCCCATATGTGTGCTGCCGAACGGACGAAAAAGAAGGAGGAAATTTGCTTACCGAAATTTCCATTTCTTTTAGTCCGTGAGGCAGCACAACTTTCCCGCCCTTAAATGATGAAAGGTTATTGCTATATACCATACAAGGGTTGTGTGTGTGCTCCGGCCTTATATAGGGGGAGGCAGCCAAGACACTGATTGTTTAATGTCTACTACTGCTTGTTACCTGCTCTCTTCTGAGTTGTACCTAGGGGATAAATCCCATATGTGTGCTGCCGAACGGACTAAAAGAAATGGAAATTTCGGTAAGCAAATTTCTTCACTATATATACAGACAACCCCTAGTTACAGACAGACCCCTCTGCCCCCTGTGACTTCTGGTGACCTCTCTGGATGTTACTATAGTCCCAGACTGCAATGATCAGCTGTAAGGAGTCTGTAATGAAGATTTATGGATAATCCTTGGTCCAATTACACCAAAAATTTTGAAACTTCAATTGTCACCGGGGCAAAAAATTTTTTTTGTTTGGAGCCACAATTATAAAATATACAGTTTTCACTTAAATACAAATTCAACTTATGAACAAACCTACAGAAGCTATCTGGTATGTAAGCTGCAGACTGCCTGTATATGCTGCGCACTGTATACAGTATATAAGGGGCGCACTGTATACAGTATATAAGGGGCGCACTGTATACAGTATATAAGGTGCGCACTGTATACAGTATATAAGTTGCACACTGTATACAGTATATAAGGGGCGCACTGTATACAGTATATAAGGGGCGCACTGTATACAGTATATAAGGGGCGCACTGTATACAGTATATAAGGTGCACACTGTATACAGTATATAAGGGGCGCACTGTATACAGTATATAAGGGGCGCACTGTATACAGTATATAAGGGGCGCACTGTATACAGTATATAAGGTGCACACTGTATACAGTATATAAGGTGCACACTGTATACAGTATATAAGGGGCGCACTGTATACAGTATATAAGGTGCACACTGTATACAGTATATAAGGTGCACACTGTATACAGTATATAAGGTGCACACTGTATACAGTATATAAGGGGCGCACTGTATACAGTATATAAGGTGCACACTGTATACAGTATATAAGGTGCACACTGTATACAGTATATAAGGGGCGCACTGTATACAGTATATAAGGGGTGCACTGTATACAGTATATAAGGGGCGCACTGTATACAGTATATAAGGTGCGCACTGTATACAGTATATAAGGTGCGCACTGTATACAGTATATAAGTTGCACACTGTATACAGTATATAAGTTGCACACTGTATACAGTATATAAGGGGCGCACTGTATACAGTATATAAGGTGCGCACTGTATACAGTATATAAGTTGCACACTGTATACAGTATATAAGGGGCACACTGTATACAGTATATAAGGTGCGCACTGTATACAGTATATAAGGGGCGCACTGTATACAGTATATAAGGTGCGCACTGTATACAGTATATAAGGGGCGCACTGTATACAGTATATAAGTTGCACACTGTATACAGTATATAAGGGGCACACTGTATACAGTATATAAGGTGCGCACTGTATACAGTATATAAGTTGCACACTGTATACAGTATATAAGGTGCACACTGTATGACTGAGTGACTGCTGCACCACCTGTCGGTAGAGCGGGGATGTGTGCATATATGTAGATGCTTCCGGCCCTCCCAAATTTATTGACACAGACCTGCGGAGGCGCGGGGTTATGGGTGAGGATTGTGGGGGGACACTCACACTCGATGCAGCGGCAGCCCATGCGGAGGCAGCGGGTATAAGCCTCTAGGGACGACTCACTGGAGAACTGGTCCCCTGTCAGATACCTGCGAGACAATAGAAGAAGAGAGAACGTTATAAGAGGAGCTGTGACCTATATATACAGTATATATATCAGGGGAGACACTATGAGGATATACATATATCAGGGGGGGACACTATGAGGATATACATATATCAGGGGAGACACTATGAGGATATACATATATCAGGGGAGACACTATGAGGATATACATATATCAGGGGGACACTATGAGGATATATATATATCAGGGGGACACTATGAGGATATATATATATCAGGGGGGACACTATGAGGATATACATATATCAGGGAGGACACTATGAGGATATACATATATCAGGGGGGACACTATGAGGATATACATATATCAGGGGGGGGGACACTATGAGGATATACATATATCAGGGAGGACACTATGAGGATATACATATATCAGGGGGGGACACTATGAGGATATACATATATCAGGGGGGGGACACTATGAGGATATACATATATCAGGGGGGGACACTATGAGGATATACATATATCAGGGGGGCACTATGAGGATATACATATATCAGGGGGGACACTATGAGGATATACATATATCAGGGGGGACACTATGAGGATATACATATATCAGGGGGGACACTATGAGGATATACATATATCAGGGGGGACACTATGAGGATATACATATATCAGGGAGGACACTATGAGGATATACATATATCAGGGGGACACTATGAGGATATACATATATCAGGAAGGACACTATGAGGATATACATATATCAGGGGGGACACTATGAGGATATACATATATCAGGGGGGCACTATGAGGATATACATATATCAGGGGGGACACTATGAGGATATACATATATCAGGGGGGACACTATGAGGATATACATATATCAGGGGGGACACTATGAGGATATACATATATCAGGGGGGACACTATGAGGATATACATATATCAGGGAGGACACTATGAGGATATACATATATCAGGGGGACACTATGAGGATATACATATATCAGGAAGGACACTATGAGGATATACATATATCAGGGGACACTATGAGGATATACATATATCAGGGGGGGCACTATGAGGATATACATATATCAGGGGACACTATGAGGATATACATATATCAGGGGGGGGGACACTATGAGGATATACATATATCAGGGAGGACACTATGAGGATATACATATATCAGGGGGGGACACTATGAGGATATACATATATCAGGGGGGGACACTATGAGGATATACATATATCAGGGGGGACACTATGAGGATATACATATATCAGGGGGGGGACACTATGAGGATATACATATATCAGGGGGACACTATGAGGATATACATATATCAGGAAGGACACTATGAGGATATACATATATCAGGGGGGACACTATGAGGATATACATATATCAGGGGGGCACTATGAGGATATACATATATCAGGGGGACACTATGAGGATATACATATATCAGGGGGGACACTATGAGGATATACATATATCAGGGGGGACACTATGAGGATATACATATATCAGGGGGGACACTATGAGGATATACATATATCAGGGGGGACACTATGAGGATATACATATATCAGGGGGGGACACTATGAGGATATACATATATCAGGGAGGACACTATGAGGATATACATATATCAGGGGGACACTATGAGGATATACATATATCAGGGGGGGACACTATGAGGATATACATATATCAGGGAGGACACTATGAGGATATACATATATCAGGGGGGACACTATGAGGATATACATATATCAGGGGGGACACTATGAGGATATACATATATCAGGGGGGACACTATGAGGATATACATATATCAGGGGGGGACACTATGAGGATATACATATATCAGGAAGGACACTATGAGGATATACATATATCAGGGGGACACTATGAGGATATACATATATCAGGGGGGGACACTATGAGGATATACATATATCAGGGAGGACACTATGAGGATATACATATATCAGGGGGGACACTATGAGGATATACATATATCAGGGGGGACACTATGAGGATATACATATATCAGGGGGGACACTATGAGGATATACATATATCAGGGGGGACACTATGAGGATATACATATATCAGGGGGGGACACTATGAGGATATACATATATCAGGGAGGACACTATGAGGATATACATATATCAGGGGGACACTATGAGGATATACATATATCAGGAAGGACACTATGAGGATATACATATATCAGGGGACACTATGAGGATATACATATATCAGGGGGGGCACTATGAGGATATACATATATCAGGGGACACTATGAGGATATACATATATCAGGGGGGGGGACACTATGAGGATATACATATATCAGGGAGGACACTATGAGGATATACATATATCAGGGGGGGACACTATGAGGATATACATATATCAGGGGGGCACTATGAGGATATACATATATCAGGGGGGACACTATGAGGATATACATATATCAGGGGGGACACTATGAGGATATACATATATCAGGGGGGACACTATGAGGATATACATATATCAGGGGGGACACTATGAGGATATACATATATCAGGAGGGACACTATGAGGATATACATATATCAGGGGGGGCACTATGAGGATATACATATATCAGGGGGGACACTATGAGGATATACATATATCAGGGGGGACACTATGAGGATATACATATATCAGGGGGACACTATGAGGATATACATATATCAGGGGGGACACTATGAGGATATACATATATCAGGGGGACACTATGAGGATATACATATATCAGGAGGGACACTATGAGGATATACATATATCAGGGGGGGCACTATGAGGATATACATATATCAGGGGGGACACTATGAGGATATACATATATCAGGGGGGACACTATGAGGATATACATATATCAGGGGGACACTATGAGGATATACATATATCAGGGGGGACACTATGAGGATATACATATATCAGGGGGGACACTATGAGGATATACATATATCAGGGAGACACTATGAGGATATACATATATCAGGGGGGGGGACACTATGAGGATATACATATATCAGGGGAGACACTATGAGGATATACATATATCAGGGGGGGGGACACTATGAGGATATACATATATCAGGGGGGACACTGAGGATATATATATCAGGGGGGACACTATGAGGATATATATATATCAGGGGGGACACTATGAGGATATATATATATCAGGGGGGACACTATGAGGATATACATATATCAGGGGGGACACTATGAGGATATACATATATCAGGGGGGACACTATGAGGATATACATATATCAGGGGGGACACTATGAGGATATACATATATCAGGGGGGACACTATGAGGATATACATATATCAGGGGGGACACTATGAGGATATACATATATCAGGGGGGACACTATGAGGATATACATATATCAGGGGGGACACTATGAGGATATACATATATCAGGGGGGACACTATGAGGATATACATATATCAGGGGGGACACTATGAGGATATACATATATCAGGGGGACACTATGAGGATATATATATATCAGGGGGGGGACACTATGAGGATATACATATATCAGGGGGGACACTATGAGGATATACATATATCAGGGGGGACACTATGAGGATATACATATATCAGGGGGACACTATGAGGATATACATATATCAGGGGGGACACTATGAGGATATATATATCAGGGGGGGACACTATGAGGATATACATATATCAGGGGGGACACTATGAGGATATACATATATCAGGGGGGACACTATGAGGATATACATATATCAGGGGGGACACTATGAGGATATACATATATCAGGGGGGACACTATGAGGATATACATATATCAGGGGGGACACTGAGGATATACATATATCAGGGGGGACACTATGAGGATATACATATATCAGGGGGGACACTATGAGGATATACATATATCAGGGGGGGACACTATGAGGATATACATATATCAGGGGGGACACTATGAGGATATACATATATCAGGGGGGACACTATGAGGATATACATATATCAGGGGGGGACACTGAGGATATACATATATCAGGGGGGACACTGAGGATATATATATATCAGGGGGACACTATGAGGATATACATATATCAGGGGGGACACTATGAGGATATACATATATCAGGGGGACACTATGAGGATATACATATATCAGGGGGGACACTATGAGGATATACATATATCAGGGGGACACTATGAGGATATATATATATCAGGGGGGGGACACTATGAGGATATACATATATCAGGGGGGACACTATGAGGATATACATATATCAGGGGGGACACTATGAGGATATACATATATCAGGGGGACACTATGAGGATATATATATATCAGGGGGGGACACTATGAGGATATACATATATCAGGGGGGGCACTATGAGGATATACATATATCAGGGGGGACACTATGAGGATATACATATATCAGGGGGACACTATGAGGATATACATATATCAGGGGGGGACACTATGAGGATATACATATATCAGGGGGGGCACTATGAGGATATACATATATCAGGGGGGACACTATGAGGATATACATATATCAGGGGGGGCACTATGAGGATATACATATATCAGGGGGGACACTATGAGGATATACATATATCAGGGGGGACACTATGAGGATATACATATATCAGGGGGACACTATGAGGATATACATATATCAGGGGGGACACTATTAGGATATACATATATCAGGGGGGGACACTATGAGGATATACATATATCAGGGGGGGACACTATGAGGATATACATATATCAGGGGGGGACACTATGAGGATATACATATATCAGGGGGGACACTATGAGGATATACATATATCAGGGGGGACACTATGAGGATATACATATATCAGGGGGGACACTATGAGGATATACATATATCAGGGGGACACTATGAGGATATACATATATCAGGGGGGACACTATGAGGATATACATATATCAGGGGGGGACACTATGAGGATATACATATATCAGGGCGGACACTATGAGGATATACATATATCAGGGGGGACACTATGAGGATATACATATATCAGGGGGGGACACTATGAGGATATACATATATCAGGGGGGGGACACTATGAGGATATACATATATCAGGGGGGGACACTATGAGGATATACATATATCAGGGGGGACACTATGAGGATATACATATATCAGGGGGGGACACTATGAGGATATACATATATCAGGGGGGGACACTGTGAGGATATACATATATCAAGGGGGGACACTGTGAGGATATACATATATCAGGGGGGACACTATGAGGATATACATATATCAGGGGGGGACACTATGAGGATATACATATATCAGGGGGACACTATGAGGATATACATATATCAGGGGGGGACACTATGAGGATATACATATATCAGGGGGGGCACTATGAGGATATACATATATCAGGGGGGGGAATTTGAGGATATACATATATCAGGGGGGACACTATGAGGATATACATATATCAGGGGGACACTATGAGGATATACATATATCAGGGCGGACACTATGAGGATATACATATATCAGGGGGGGACACTATGAGGATATACATATATCAGGGGGGACACTATGAGGATATACATATATCAGGGGGGGCACTATGAGGATATACATATATCAGGGGGGACACTATGAGGATATACATATATCAGGGGGGACACTATGAGGATATACATATATCAGGGGGGACACTATGAGGATATACATATATCAGGGGGGACACTATGAGGATATACATATATCAGGGGGGGCACTATGAGGATATACATATATCAAGGGGGACACTATGAGGATATACATATATCAGGGGGGGCACTATGAGGATATACATATATCAAGGGGGACACTAGGAGGATATACATATATCAGGGGGGGACACTATGAGGATATACATATATCAGGGGGGACACTATGAGGATATACATATATCAGGGGGACACTATGAGGATATACATATATCAGGGGGGACACTATGAGGATATACATATATCAGGGGGGGCACTATGAGGATATACATATATCAGGGGGGACACTATGAGGATATACATATATCAGGGGGGACACTATGAGGATATACATATATCAGGGGGGACACTATGAGGATATACATATATCAGGGGGGACACTATGAGGATATACATATATCAGGGGGGGCACTATGAGGATATACATATATCAAGGGGGACACTATGAGGATATACATATATCAGGGGGGGCACTATGAGGATATACATATATCAAGGGGGACACTAGGAGGATATACATATATCAGGGGGGGACACTATGAGGATATACATATATCAGGGGGGGACACTATGAGGATATACATATATCAGGGGGGGGCACTATGAGGATATACATATATCAGGGGGGGACACTATGAGGATATACATATATCAGGGGGACACTATGAGGATATACATATATCAGGGCGGACACTATGAGGATATACATATATCAGGGGGGGACACTATGAGGATATACATATATCAGGGGGGACACTATGAGGATATACATATATCAGGGGGGGGGGCACTATGAGGATATACATATATCAGGGGGACACTATGAGGATATACATATATCAGGGGGACACTATGAGGATATACATATATCAGGGGGACACTATGAGGATATACATATATCAGGGGGGACACTATGAGGATATACATATATCAGTGGGGACACTATGAGGATATACATATATCAGGGGGGGACACTATGAGGATATACATATATCAGGGGGGGACACTATGAGGATATACATATATCAGGGGGGACACTATGAGGATATACATATATCAGGGGGGACACTATGAGGATATACATATATCAGGGGGACACTATGAGGATATACATATATCAGGGGGGACACTATGAGGATATATATATATCAGGGGGGGATACTATGAGGATATACATATATCAGGGGGACACTATGAGGATATACATATATCAGGGGGGACACTATGAGGATATATATATATCAGGGGGGGATACTATGAGGATATACATATATCAGGGGGGACACTATGAGGATATACATATATCAGGGGGACACTATGAGGATATACATATATCAGGGGGGGCACTATGAGGATATACATATATCAGGGGGGGACACTATGAGGATATATATATATCAGGGGGGGATACTATGAGGATATACATATATCAGGGGGGGACACTATGAGGATATACATATATCAGGGGGACACTATGAGGATATACATATATCAGGGGGGGCACTATGAGGATATACATATATCAGGGGGGACACTATGAGGATATACATATATCAGGGGGGACACTATGAGGATATACATATATCAGGGGGACACTATGAGGATATACATATATCAGGGGGGGCACTATGAG
Source organism: Engystomops pustulosus (assembly GCF_040894005.1). NCBI lineage: Eukaryota > Metazoa > Chordata > Amphibia > Anura > Leptodactylidae > Engystomops > Engystomops pustulosus. The sequence goes on along the minus strand of NC_092415.1, from coordinate 3,335,966 downwards.
GATATACATATATCAGGGGGACACTATGAGGATATACATATATCAGGGGGGGGGCACTATGAGGATATATATATATCAGGGGGGGACACTATGAGGATATACATATATCAGGGGACACTATGAGGATATATATATATCAGGGGGGGCACTATGAGGATATACATATATCAGGGGGGACACTATGAGGATATACATATATCAGGGGGGACACTATGAGGATATACATATATCAGGGAGGACACTATGAGGATATACATATATCAGGGGGGACACTATGAGGATATACATATATCAGGGGGACACTATGAGGATATACATATATCAGGGGGGACACTATGAGGATATATATATATCAGGGGGGGATACTATGAGGATATACATATATCAGGGGGACACTATGAGGATATACATATATCAGGGGGGACACTATGAGGATATATATATATCAGGGGGGGGATACTATGAGGATATACATATATCAGGGGGGACACTATGAGGATATACATATATCAGGGGGACACTATGAGGATATACATATATCAGGGGGGGCACTATGAGGATATACATATATCAGGGGGGGACACTATGAGGATATATATATATCAGGGGGGGATACTATGAGGATATATATATATCAGGGGGGGACACTATGAGGATATACATATATCAGGGGGACACTATGAGGATATACATATATCAGGGGGGGCACTATGAGGATATACATATATCAGGGGGGACACTATGAGGATATACATATATCAGGGGGACACTATGAGGATATACATATATCAGGGGGGCACTATGAGGATATACATATATCAGGGGGACACTATGAGGATATACATATATCAGGGGGGACACTATGAGGATATACATATATCAGGGGGGCACTATGAGGATATACATATATCAGGGGGGCACTATGAGGATATACATATATCAGGGGGGACACTATGAGGATATACATATATCAGGGGGGACACTATGAGGATATACATATATCAGGGGGGACACTATGAGGATATACATATATCAGGGGGGACACTATGAGGATATACATATATCAGGGGGGCACTATGAGGATATACATATATCAGGGGGGCACTATGAGGATATACATATATCAGGGGGGACACTATGAGGATATACATATATCAGGGGGGGACACTATGAGGATATACATATATCAGGGGGGGATACTATGAGGATATACATATATCAGGGGGGACCTATGAGGATATACATATATCAGGGGGGACACTATGAGGATATACATATATCAGGGGGGACACTATGAGGATATACATATATCAGGGGGGGACACTATGAGGATATACATATATCAGGGGGGGACACTATGAGGATATACATATATCAGGGGGGGGGGGGGCACTATGAGGATATATATATATCAGGGGGGACACTATGAGGATATACATATATCAGGGGGGGACACTATGAGGATATACATATATCGGGGGGGGGGGACACTATGAGGATATACATATATCAGGGGGGGGGGCACTATGAGGATATACATATATCAGGGGGGGGGGCACTATGAGGATATACATATATCAGGGGGGGGGGCACTATGAGGATATACATATATCGGGGGGGGGGGACACTATGAGGATATACATATATCAGGGGGGGGGGCACTATGAGGATATACATATATCAGGGGGGGGGCACTATGAGGATATACATATATCAGGGGGGGGGCACTATGAGGATATACATATATCGGGGGGGGGGACACTATGAGGATATACATATATCAGGGGGGGCACTATGAGGATATACATATATCAGGGGGACACTATGAGGATATACATATATCAGGGGGGACACTATGAGGATATACATATATCAGGGGGACACTATGAGGATATACATATATCAGGGAGGGACACTATGAGGATATACATATATCAGGGGGGACACTATGAGGATATACATATATCAGGGGGGACACTATGAGGATATACATATATCAGGGGGGGACACTATGAGGATATACATATATCAGGGGGGACACTATGAGGATATACATATATCAGGGGGGACACTATGAGGATATACATATATCAGGGGGGGACACTATGAGGATATACATATATCAGGGGGGACACTATGAGGATATACATATATCAGGGGGGGACACTATGAGGATATACATATATCAGGGGGGGACACTATGAGGATATACATATATCAGGGGGGCACTATGAGGATATACATATATCAGGGGGGACACTATGAGGATATACATATATCAGGGGGGACACTATGAGGATATACATATATCAGGGGGGACACTATGAGGATATACATATATCAGGGGGGGACACTATGAGGATATACATATATCAGGGGGGGACACTATGAGGATATACATATATCAGGGGGGGGGCACTATGAGGATATATATATATCAGGGGGGGACACTATGAGGATATACATATATCAGGGGACACTATGAGGATATACATATATCAGGGGGGACACTATGAGGATATACATATCAGGGGGGGGACACTATGAGGATATACATATCAGGGGGGGACACTATGAGGATATACATATATCAGGGGGACACTATGAGGATATACATATATCAGGGGGGACACTATGAGGATATACATATATCAGGGGGACACTATGAGGATATATATATATCAGGGGGGGACACTATGAGGATATACATATATCAGGGGGGACACTATGAGGATATACATATATCAGGGGGGACACTATGAGGATATACATATATCAGGGGGGACACTATGAGGATATACATATATCAGGGGGACACTATGAGGATATATATATATATATCAGGGGGGGATACTATGAGGATATACATATATCAGGGGGGACACTATGAGGATATACATATATCAGGGGGGACACTATGAGGATATACATATATCAGGGGGGACACTATGAGGATATACATATATCAGGGGGGACACTATGAGGATATACATATATCAGGGGGGACACTATGAGGATATACATATATCAGGGGGGGCACTATGAGGATATATATATATCAGGGGGGGACACTATGAGGATATACATATATCAGGGGGGACACTATGAGGATATACATATATCAGGGGGGACACTATGAGGATATACATATATCAGGGGGACACTATGAGGATATACATATATCGGGGGGGCACTATGAGGATATACATATATCAGGGAGGGACACTATGAGGATATACATATATCAGGGGGACACTATGAGGATATACATATATCAGGGGGGGCACTATGAGGATATACATATATCAGGGAGGGACACTATGAGGATATACATATATCAGGGGGGGGCACTATGAGGATATACATATATCAGGGGGGGACACTATGAGGATATACATATATCAGGGAGGGACACTATGAGGATATACATATATCAGGGGGGGCACTATGAGGATATACATATATCAGGGGGACACTATGAGGATAAACATATATCAGGGGGACACTATGAGGATATATATATATATATATATATATATATATATATATATATATATATATATATATATCAGGGGGGGACACTATGAGGATATACATATATCAGGGGGGACACTATGAGGATATATATATATATATATATATATATATATATATATATCAGGGGGGACACTATGAGGATATACATATATCAGGGGGGGACACTATGAGGATATACATATATCAGGGGGGACACTATGAGGATATACATATATCAGGGGGGGAACTATGAGGATATACATATATCAGGGGGGGCACTATGAGGATATACATATATCAGGGGGGACACTATGAGGATATACATATATCAGGGGGGACACTATGAGGATAAACATATATCAGGGGGGACACTATGAGGATACACATATATCAGGGGGGACACTATGAGGATATACATATATCAGGGGGACACTATGAGGATATACATATATCAGGGGGACACTATGAGGATATACATATATCAGGGGGGGACACTATGAGGATATACATATATCAGGGGGGGACACTATGAGGATATACATATATCCGGGGGGACACTATGAGGATATACATATATCAGGGGGGACACTATGAGGATATACATATATCAGGGGGACACTATGAGGATATACATATATCAGGGGGACACTATGAGGATATACATATATCAGGGGGGGACACTATGAGGATATACATATATCAGGGGACACTATGAGGATATACATATATCAGGGGGGACACTATGAGGATATACATATATCAGGGGGGACACTATGAGGATATACATATAACAGGGGGGACACTATGAGGATATACATATATCAGGGGGGGACACTATGAGGATATACATATATCAGGGGGGGCACTATGAGGATATACATATATCAGGGGGACACTATGAGGATATACATATATCAGGGGGACACTATGAGGATATATATATATCAGGGGGGGACACTATGAGGATATACATATATCAGGGGGACACTATGAGGATATACATATATCAGGGGGGGGGGCACTATGAGGATATACATATATCAGGGGGGACACTATGAGGATATACATATATCAGGGGGGGACACTATGAGGATATACATATATCAGGGGGACACTATGAGGATATACATATATCAGGGGGACACTATGAGGATATATATATATCAGGGGGGGGACACTATGAGGATATACATATATCAGGGGACACTATGAGGATATACATATATCAGGGGGGACACTATGAGGATATACATATATCAGGGGGGGACACTATGAGGATATACATATATCAGGGGGGGACACTATGAGGATATACATATATCAGGGGGGACACTATGAGGATATACATATATCAGGGGGGGACACTATGAGGATATACATATATCAGGGGGGACACTATGAGGATATACATATATCAGGGGGGACACTATGAGGATATACATATATCAGGGGGGGACACTATGAGGATATACATATATCAGGGGGACACTATGAGGATATACATATATCAGGGGGGACACTATGAGGATATACATATATCAGGGGGGACACTATGAGGATATACATATATCAGGGGGGGCACTATGAGGATATACATATATCAGGGGGGGCACTATGAGGATATACATATATCAGGGAGGGACACTATGAGGATATACATATATCAGGGGGGACACTATGAGGATATACATATATCAGGGGGGACACTATGAGGATATACATATATCAGGGGGGACACTATGAGGATATACATATATCAGGGGGGACACTATGAGGATATACATATATCAGGGGGGACACTATGAGGATATACATATATCAGGGGGGACACTATGAGGATATACATATATCAGGGGGACACTATGAGGATATACATATATCAGGGGGGGCACTATGAGGATATACATATATCAGGGGGGGCACTATGAGGATATACATATATCAGGGGGGGGACACTATGAGGATATACATATATCAGGGGGGGGCACTATGAGGATATACATATATCAGGGGGGACACTATGAGGATATACATATATCAGGGGGGACACTATGAGGATATACATATATCAGGGGGGGACACTATGAGGATATACATATATCAGGGGGGACACTATGAGGATATACATATATCAGGGGGACACTATGAGGATATACATATATCAGGGGGACACTATGAGGATATACATATATCAGGGGGACACTATGAGGATATACATATATCAGGGAGGACACTATGAGGATATACATATATCAGGGGGACACTATGAGGATATACATATATCAGGGGGGACACTATGAGGATATACATATATCAGGGGGGACACTATGAGGATATACATATATCAGGTGGGACACTTTGAGGATATACATATATCAGGGGGACACTATGAGGATATACATATATCAGGGGGGACACTATGAGGATATACATATATCAGGGGGGGACACTATGAGGATATACATATATCAGGGGGGGACACTATGAGGATATACATATATCAGGGGGGGACACTATGAGGATATACATATATCAGGGAGGACACTATGAGGATATACATATATCAGGGGGGGACACTATGAGGATATACATATATCAGGGAGGACACTATGAGGATATACATATATCAGGGGGGACACTATGAGGATATACATATATCAGGGGGGGCACTATGAGGATATACATATATCAGGGGGGGACACTATGAGGATATACATATATCAGGGGGGGACACTATGAGGATATACATATATCAGGGGGGGCACTATGAGGATATACATATATCAGGGGGGGGGACACTATGAGGATATACATATATCAGGGGGGGCACTATGAGGATATACATATATCAGGGGGGGACACTATGAGGATATACATATATCAGGGGGGACACTATGAGGATATACATATATCAGGGGGGGGGACACTATGAGGATATACATATATCAGGGGGGACACTATGAGGATATACATATATCAGGGGGGGGGACACTATGAGGATATACATATATCAGGGGGGACACTATGAGGATATACATATATCAGGGGGGGCACTATGAGGATATACATATATCAGGGGGGGCACTATGAGGATATACATATATCAGGGGGGGCACTATGAGGATATACATATATCAGGGGGGGGACACTATGAGGATATACATATATCAGGGGGGGCACTATGAGGATATACATATATCAGGGGGGGGGACACTATGAGGATATACATATATCAGGGGGGACACTATGAGGATATACATATATCAGGGGGGACACTATGAGGATATACATATATCAGGGGGACACTATGAGGATATACATATATCAGGGGGGGCACTATGAGGATATACATATATCAGGGGGGGGGACACTATGAGGATATACATATATCAGGGGGGGACACTATGAGGATATACATATATCAGGGGGGGACACTATGAGGATATACATATATCAGGGGGGACACTATGAGGATATACATATATCAGGGGGGACACTATGAGGATATACATATATCAGGGGGGACACTATGAGGATATACATATATCAGGGGGGACACTATGAGGATATACATATATCAGGGGGGGACACTATGAGGATATACATATATCAGGGGGGACACTATGAGGATATACATATATCAGGGGGGACACTATGAGGATATACATATATCAGGGGGGACACTATGAGGATATACATATATCAGGGGGGACACTATGAGGATATACATATATCAGGGGGACACTATGAGGATATACATATATCAGGGGGGACACTATGAGGATATACATATATCAGGGGGACACTATGAGGATATACATATATCAGGGGGGACACTATGAGGATATACATATAACAGGGGGGACACTATGAGGATATACATATATCAGGGGGGACACTATGAGGATATACATATATCAGGGGGGACACTATGAGGATATACATATATCAGGGGGGACACTATGAGGATATACATATATCAGGGGGGGACACTATGAGGATATACATATATCGGGGGGACACTATGAGGATATACATATATCAGGGGGGGACACTATGAGGATATACATATATCAGGGGAGGACACTATGAGGATATACATATATCAGGGGGGACACTATGAGGATATACATATATCAGGGGGGGACACTATGAGGATATACATATATCGGGGGGGGGGCACTATGAGGATATACATATATCAGGGGGGACACTATGAGGATATACATATATCAGGGGGGGACACTATGAGGATATACATATATCGGGGGGGGGGCACTATGAGGATATACATATATCAGGGGGGACACTATGAGGATATACATATATCGGGGGGGGGACACTATGAGGATATACATATATCAGGGGGGGCACTATGAGGATATACATATATCAGGGGGGACACTATGAGGATATACATATATCAGGGGGGGCACTATGAGGATATACATATATCAGGGGGGACACTATGAGGATATATATATATCAGGGGGGGACACTATGAGGATATACATATATCAGGGGGGGACACTATGAGGATATACATATATCAGGGGGGACACTATGAGGATATACATATATCAGGGGGGACACTATGAGGATATACATATATCAGGGGGGACACTATGAGGATATACATATATCAGGGGGGGACACTATGAGGATATACATATATCAGGGGGGACACTATGAGGATATACATATATCAGGGGGGACACTATGAGGATATACATATATCAGGGGGGGCACTATGAGGATATACATATATCAGGGGGGACACTATGAGGATATACATATATCAGGGGGGGACACTATGAGGATATACATATATCAGGGGGGACACTATGAGGATATACATACATCAGCAGACCGGGAGAGTTCTACGTCTGTGTGTACCATTACTAAGTGCCTGGCTCCGTATATACACAATACAATATAATACAGAAAAGTGCGCACTATGTATAAAACGCATTCTGTGTGAATTTTCCAGACTTCGCTCCGGCTTAGGAGGCTCCTCCATTCCACAATTAAAGCCAAGGATACAGACACGCGCAGAAGTGATTCTACCCCCCTGGCAGCCATATTGATTAAGGGAAAAGTCCAAATTCAATCAATGAACAGCCGAGGATCTGTGGAGGGATGAACACGATCCGTGCCCAGATACTCGGCTGTCAGTCAGATGTGAAATTCCTCGTGTACATGGCGGCTGCGCACATGGACGCGCGTGGTGATTCTTACGTGTTATGTGACGAGGAGATCCAGTACTGGGACAGCGGGAGGTTCATCTCCTCTGCCACCACCAGGTCGTACTTGGAGTCCATGATGGAATTTTCTTTGGAGAAGAGATACATCAGGAACTGTGGGTGCAAGAACAGAAAGTCACCACCAGGTGGCGCTAGACCAGTGTATGCTACACATCCAGGAATACTACACATCATCTGACCCGGTGCACATGGGGGCGGAGGTTATAGTGCATTTACTATCATCTGACATCCTGAAATCACAGATCAGATTCTACATCCTGAGCTGGACCATACAGACTGCAGCCAGTGTTATGTACTGTCCCTGGAGAGATGTGTAATCAGACCTCACACTCCTGTGCCCTGAGCTCTCTGCAGCCAGTGTTATGTATTGTCCCTTGAGAGATGTGTAATCAGACCTCACACTCCTGTGCCCTGAGCTCTCTGCAGCCAGTGTTATGTACTGTCCCTGGAGAGATGTGTAATCAGACCTCACACTGCTGTGCTCTGTGCTCTCTGCAGCCAGTGTTATGTACTGTCCCTGGAGAGATGTGTAATCAGACCTCACACTCCTGTGCCCTGAGCTCTCTGCAGCCAGTGTTATGTGCTGTCCCTGGAGAGATGTGTAATCAGACCTCCCACTGCTGTGCTCTGTGCTCCCTGCAGCCAGTGTTATGTATTGTCCCCGGAGAGATGTGTAATCAGACCTCACACTGCTGTGCTCTGTGCTCTCTGCAGCCAGTGTTATGTATTGTCCCTGGAGAGATGTGTAATCAGACCTCCCACTGCTGTGCTCTGTGCTCTCTGCAGCCAGTGTTATGTATTGTCCCTGGAGAGATGAGTAATCAGACCTCACACTGCTGTGCTCTGTGCTCCCTGCAGCCAGTGTTATGTGCTGTCCCTGGAGAGATGTGTAATCAGACCTCCCACTGCTGTGCTCTGTGCTCCCTGCAGCCAGTGTTATGTATTGTCCCCGGAGAGATGTGTAATCAGACCTCACACTGCTGTGCTCTGTGCTCTCTGCAGCCAGTGTTATGTATTGTCCCCGGAGAGATGTGTAATCAGACCTCACACTGCTGTGCTCTGTGCTCCCTGCAGCCAGTGTTATGTATTGTCCCTGGAGAGAGGTGTAATCAGACCTCACACTGCTGTGCTCTGTGCTCTCTGCAGCCAGTGTTATGTATTGTCTCCGAAAAGATGTTTAATCTGACCTCACACTGCTGTGCTCTGTGCTCTCTGCAGCCAGTGTTATGTGCTGTCCCTGGAGAGATGTGTAATCAGACCTCCCACTGCTGTGCTCTGTGCTCCCTGCAGCCAGTGTTATGTATTGTCCCCGGAGAGATGTGTAATCAGACCTCACACTGCTGTGCTCTGTGCTCTCTGCAGCCAGTGTTATGTATTGTCCCCGGAGAGATGTGTAATCAGACCTCACACTGCTGTGCTCTGTGCTCTCTGCAGCCAGTGTTATGTATTGTCCCTGGAGAGATGTGTAATCAGACCTCACACTGCTGTGCTCTGTGCTCTCTGCAGCCAGTGTTATGTATTGTCCCTGGAGAGATGTGTAATCAGACCTCACACTGCTGTGCTCTGTGCTCTCTGCAGCCAGTGTTATGTATTGTCCCTGGAGAGATGTGTAATCAGACCTCACACTGCTGTGCTCTGTGCTCTCTGCAGCCAGTGTTATGTATTGTCCCTGGAGAGATGTGTAATCTGACCTCACACTGCTGTGCTCTGTGCTCTCTGCAGCCAGTGTTATGTACTGTCCCTATAGAGATGTGTATTCAGACCTCACACTGCTGTGCTCTGTGCTCTCTGCAGCCAGTGTTATGTACTGTCCCTGGAGAGATGTGTAATTAGACCTCACACTGCTGTGCTCTATACTCTCTGCAGCCAGTGTTATGTATTGTCCCTGGAGAGATGTGTAATCAGACCTCACACTGCTGTGCTCTGTGCTCTCTGCAGCCAGTGTTGTGTATTGTCCCTGGAGAGATGTGTAATCAGACCTCACACTGCTGTGCTCTGTGCTCTCTGCAGCCAGTGTTATGTATTGTCCCTGTAGAGATGTGTAATCAGACCTCACACTGCTGTGCTCTGTGCTCTCTGCAGCCAGTGTTATGTACTGTCCCTGGAGAGATGTGTAATCAGACCTCACACTGCTGTGCTCTGTGCTCTCTGCAGCCAGTGTTATGTATTGTCCCTGGAGAGATGTGTAATCAGACCTCACACTGCTGTGCTCTGTGCTCTCTGCAGCCAGTGTTATGTACTGTCCCTGGAGAGATGTGTAATCAGACCTCACACTGCTGTGCTCTGTGCTCTCTGCAGCCAGTGTTATGTATTGTCCCTGGAGAGATGTGTAATCAGACCTCACACTGCTGTGCTCTGTGCTCTCTGCAGCCAGTGTTATGTATTGTCCCTGGAGAGATGTATAATCAGACCTCACACTGCTGTGCTCTGTGCTCTCTGCAGCCAGTTTATGACATGGTGTAACAGCAGAACAGTTGCTGTATCTCTGGATGTGAGTGGAGAGTAGTTTGGGGGTCACCTACCTGCAGCATGGGGTATACAGCTGTGTGCTGTGTCTGGGGTGAGGATGGTGACTACTATTTGGGGGCCCAGTCTGTGCTCCCCAGCTTTGCTCTGTGCCGGACTCCTGGTCCAGACTCACCTCGTCCAGCTGCAGCACCGGCTCGGACATCTCCACATCGGCGTCTCGCAGGTAAGTGCATAGATATTCCCTGACTTTACCCAGGTCACCTGCCCAGGCCTCCTGCAACGAGATCATGACATGTCACATGACCCCTGACCCCAACCCCAACCCGACATCCCATCCCCCCCCCCGGTACTTACCTTCTGATCAAACTGAAGGAAGCGCTGGAAGTCGTAGAGTGAGATCTGACACAGCGAGGGGCGGTCAACATTACTGGGGGGAGACAGTCAGCAAGTAGTTATACCAGGGAGTTATGTCTCATTAGACTGTACAGTGCGTATGTCTCATTAGACTGCTCTGTACATTGTATAGGTCTCATTAGACTGCTCTGTACATTGTATAGGTCTCATTAGACTGCTCTGTACATTGTATAGGTCTCATTAGACTGCTCTGTACATTGTATAGGTCTCAGACTGCTCTGTACATTGTATAGGTCTCATTAGACTGATCTGTACATTGTATAGGTCTCATTAGACTGCTCTGTACATTGTATAGGTCTCATTAGACAGCTCTGTACATTGTATAGGTCTCATTAGACTGCTCTGTACATTGTATAGGTCTCATTAGACTGCTCTGTACATTGTATATGTCTCATTAGACTGCTCTGTACATTGTATAGGTCTCATTAGACTGCTCTGTACATTGTATAGGTCTCATTAGACTATTCTGTAGATTGTATAGGTCTCATTAGACCGCTCTGTACATTGTATAGGTCTCATTAGACTGCTCTGTACATTGTATAGGTCTCATTAGACTGCTCTGTACATTGTATAGGTCTCATTAGACTGCTCTGTACATTGTATAGGTCTCATTAGACTGCTCTGTACATTGTATAGGTCTCATTAGACTGCTCTGTACATTGTATAGGTCTCATTAGACTGCTCTGTACATTGTATAGGTCTCATTAGACTGCTCTGTACATTGTATAGGTCTCATTAGACTGCTCTGTACATTGTATAGGTCTCATTAGACTGCTCTGTACATTGTATAGGTCTCATTAGACTGCTCTGTACATTGTATAGGTCTCATTAGACTGCTCTGTACATTGTATAGGTTGGACGTCCCATGCTGTGTACATAGTGTGGAGGTATGGGGCACACATGTGGCGGTGCCTCGGTCTCCTGTCGCCTCCATACTCGGCAGACGTCATGGAGTAATTACACGCTGCGCTCTCTGACTCACCGCAACGGGAACGACAACTCCAGCTGCTCAATGATCTGCAATCAGATAGAGGAAAACTAGAATTATAATAAATAATGCACAGGCTCCTCCCACCACACAGGCTCCTCCCAACACACAGGCTCCTCCCAACACACAGTAGTATTTCGGACCAGGGCCCAGTGCCCTCCTGCATTAGTCGTCACACAGACTCCTCCCACCACACAGGCTCCTCCCACCACAAAGAAGTATTTTGGACCAGGGCCCGGTACCCTCCTGCATTAGTCGTCACACATACTCCTCCCACCACACAGACTCCTCCCACCACACAGTAGTATTTCGGACCAGGGCCCAGTACCCTCCAGCATTAGTCGTCACACAGACTCCTCCCACCACACAGACTCCTCCCACCACACAGAAGAATTTTGGACCAGGGCCCGGTACCCTCCAGCATTAGTCATCACACAGACTCCTGGATTATTTTGGGGACACACAAGTCTAATCCAGGATGATAAATCTGCCCCATTGTTAGGACCTCTGCTTCCTGTCAGTGACCGCTGATATCTGAGGCTGAGAGAAGCCTTCCCGCCACTGTTCTGACCTGAACGTTCTCTGCTCGGGTTTGTTACAATGTATCAGTCTGTAGGAAGTGGCAGTTTGTGCATTTGGTGGATTATCAGTCGGATGGCGGATTGTGGGTCGTCCCCTGTATCCGTGTTTTCCCTGTGTTACCCCCCCTTCCCCCCACTGCTGGCAGCGACACAATAAGTCATTGTCACCCGGGAGCATTAACATTCAGCCCGGTGATCGGAGCGCAGCTCCGCAGCATCTTAATTCACCAGACACTCACCGACTTCTGAGCATCAAACATCAGGTTCTTGTAGAAGAGGATAAAGTGAGTGAAGCTCATGTCGCTCCGGGCCTCCACCTCCTGCAGGAAGGGAAGGGTTAATACCAGCAAACACCTTGTGTGATAACAAGACATGAGCGCCCCCTAGAGCTGTCATAGATGTGCCCCATTCACCCCACCATGAACCCACAAACACGAGGCCAAGGGGCAACTGCCCAGACGGCTGCCCCATATACTGGCATCAGGGGAACTATACGTATGGACCCCGCACAGTACTAGTGCCGCACGTATGGAGGCCGCACAGTACTAGTGCCGCACGTGTGGAGGCCGCACAGTACTAGTGCCGCATGTGTGGAGGCCGCACAGTACTAGTGCCGCACGTGTGGAGGCCGCACAGTACTAGTGCCGCACGTGTGGAGGCCGCACAGTACTAGTGCCGCACGTGTGGAGGCCGCACAGTACTAGTGCCGCACGTGTGGAGGCCGCACAGTACTAGTGCCACATGTATGGAGGCCGCACAGTACTAGTGCCGCACGTGTGGAGGCCGCACAGTACTAGTGCCGCACGTGTGGAGGCCGCACAGTACTAGTGCCGCACGTGTGGAGGCCGCACAGTACTAGTGCCACATGTATGGAGGCCACACAGTACTACTGCCGCATGTATGGACCCCGCACAGTACTACTTCCCCATGTATGGACCCCGCACAGTACTACTTCCCCATGTATGGACCCCGCACAGTACTACTTCCCCATGTATGGACCCCGCACAGTACTACTTCCCCATGTATGGACCCCGCACAGTACTACTTCCCCATGTATGGACCCCGCACAGTACTACTTCCTGTAGCAGTTACTCACCTGCAGTTTATCGCGCAGGAACCTCATATTGGGGACGCGGTAGTTGATTTGGGGGAGCAGCGCCTTCAGGTCCTTCACTGTGACGCTATAATGGAAACAGAGAGCATTACATCGGCCCCGCACACCACATGTACATGCACACTCAGCTCAGCAACTTATTCATCCACTACATGCACCCCAGGTACACCATCTACATGCACACTCAGCTCAGCGACTTATTCATCCACTACATGCACCCCAGGTACACCATCTACATGCACACTCAGCTCAGCGACTTATTCATCCACTACATGCACCCCAGGTACACCATCTACATGCACACTCAGCTCAGCGACTTATTCATCCACTGCATGCACCCCAGGTACACCATCTACATGCACACTCAGCTCAGCGACTTATTCATCCACTACATGCACCACAGGTACACCATCTACATGCACACTCAGCTCAGCGACTTATTCATCCACTACATGCACCCCAGGTACACCATCTACATGCACACTCAGCTCAGCGACTTATTCATCCACTACATGCACCCCAGGTACACCATCTACATGCACACTCAGCTCAGCGACTTATTCATCCACTGCATGCACCCCAGGTACACCATCTACATGCACACTCAGCTCAGCGACTTATTCATCCACTACCTGCACCCCAGGTATACCATCTACATGCACACTCAGCTCAGCGACTTATTCATCCACTACATGCACCCCAGGTACACCATCTACATGCACACTCAGCTCAGCGACTTATTCATCCACTACATGCACCCCAGGTATACCATCTACATGCACAATCAGCTATTCCTCCTGACTCCTACATACAGGGGGTAAGGAAAATAATCAGACCCCATTAAATTTTGCAATTGTTTCATTGCTGCCAATTGGTAAGATCAAAAACTTTCCTTTTTTATGCTCAATAATGTGCACTCTGCCCCCCCCCTCAGTAATGTGCACTCTGCCCCCCCCCTCAGTAATGTGCACTCTGCCCCCCCCCCTCAGTAATGTGCACTCTGCGCCCCCCCCTCAGTAATGTGCACTCTGCGCCCCCCCCTCAGTAATGTGCACTCTGCCCCCCACCCTCAGTAATGTGCACTCTGCCCCCCACCCTCAGTAATGTGCGCTCTGCCCCCCACCCTCAGTAATGTGCGCTCTGCCCCCCACCCTCAGTAATGTGCGCTCTGCCCCCCACCCTCAGTAATGTGCGCTCTGCCCCCCACCCTCAGTAATGTGCGCTCTGCCCCCCCCTCAGTAATGTGCGCTCTGCCCCCCCCTCAGTAATGTGCGCTCTGACCCCCCCCTCAGTAATGTGCGCTCTGACCCCCCCCCCTCAGTAATGTGCGCTCTGCCCCCCCCTCAGTAATGTGCGCTCTGCCCCCCCCCTCAGTAATGTGCACTCTGCCCCCCCCAGTAATGTGCGCTCTGCCCCCCCCCCAGTAATGTGCGCTATGCCCCCCCCAGTAATGTGCGCTCTGCCCCCCCCAGTAATGTGCGCTCTGCCCCCCCCAATAATGTGAACTCTGCCCCCCCCCCCACCTCAGTACATTACTGGGGGGCAGAGGGCACATTATTGAGGGGGGGGGGCAGAGGGCACACTACTGAGGGGGGGCGCAGAGGGCACATTACTGAGGGGGGGCGCAGAGGGCACATTACTGAGGGGGGGCGCAGAGGGCACATTACTGAGGGGGGGGGCAGAGGGCACATTACTGAGGGGGGGCGCAGAGGGCACATTACTGAGGGGGGGGGGGCAGAGGGCACATTACTGAGGGGGGGGGGCAGAGGGCACATTACTGAGGGGGGGGGGCAGAGGGCACATTACTGAGGGGGGGCGCAGAGGGCACATTACTGAGGGGGGGCGCAGAGGGCACATTACTGAGGGGGGGCGCAGAGGGCACATTACTGAGGGGGGGGCAGAGGGCACATTACTGAGGGGGGCAGAGGGCACATTACTGAGGGGGGGGCAGAGGGCACATTACTGAGGGGGGGGGGGCAGAGGGCACATTACTGAGGGGGGGGCAGAGGGCACATTACTGAGGGGGGCAGAGGGCACATTACTGAGGGGGGGGCAGAGGGCACATTACTGAGGGGGGGGGGCAGAGGGCACACTACTGAGGGCAGAGTGTATCAGTTGACCAATACTTATTCCTTCCCACTGCCTTCCATATAGAGCCGTGTGGTA
The DNA here is from genome assembly GCF_040894005.1 of Engystomops pustulosus. NCBI lineage: Eukaryota > Metazoa > Chordata > Amphibia > Anura > Leptodactylidae > Engystomops > Engystomops pustulosus. Next base: position 3,319,454 of record NC_092415.1, on the reverse strand, counting down.
TAATGGGACTTGGTGAAGAAGACATGGGGGGGGGGGGGGGAGGGGCACATCTGGTTTGCAGTTGGGGGCTCCATTATATGATATCATGAGCTTAGAGCGGCTCCATTATCCAGGCCTGGATCAGTGATGTGTGGCCTGTGCATTTCCTGGCTGCAGCTCCTTATCCTGCCCCAGTCTTATCACTTCCTGACACTCATCCTGTTTACATCAGGACCTATGAATATGGAAAAGTCTCATAGGTGCAGTGCCTGTCCAGTCATCACCAGCTCAGCAGAAGGTGCACAGTACTACTACTCCTATCCTGTATATATGGGCCCAGCACAGTACTACTACTCCTATCCTGTATATATGAGCACAGCACAGTACTACTTCTCCTATCCTGTATATATGGGCACAGCACAGTACTACTACTCCTATCCTGTATATATGAGCACAGCACAGTACTACTACTCCTATCCTGTATATATGAGCACAGCACAGTACTACTACTCCTATCCTGTATATATGAGCACAGCACAGTACTACTACTCCTATCCTGTATATATGGGGCACAGCACAGTACTACTACTCCTATCCTGTATATATGGGCACAGCACAGTACTACTAATCCTATCCTGTATATATGGGCACAGTACTACTACTCCTATCCTGTATATATGGGCACAGTACTACTACTCCTATCCTGTACATATAGGCACAGTACTACTACTCCTATCCTGTATATATGGGCACAGCACAGCACTACTACTCCTATCCTGTATATATGGACCCAGCACAGTACTACTACTCCTATCCTGTATATATGGGCACAGTACTACTACTCCTATCCTGTATATATGGGCACAGTACTACTACTCCTATCCTGTACATATAGGCACAGTACTACTACTCCTATCCTGTATATATGGGCACAGCACAGCACTACTACTCCTATCCTGTATATATGGGCACAGTGCAGTACTACTACTCCTATCCTGTATATATGGGCACAGCACAGTACTACTACTCCTACCCTGTATATATGGGCACAGCACAGTACTACTACTCCTATCCTGTATATATGAGCACAGCACAGTACTACTACTCCTATCCTGTATATATGGGGCACAGCACAGTACTACTACTCCTATCCTGTATATATGGGCACAGCACAGTACTACTACTCCTATCCTGTATATATGGGCACAGTACTACTACTCCTATCCTGTATATATGGGCACAGTACTACTACTCCTATCCTGTACATATAGGCACAGTACTACTACTCCTATCCTGTATATATGGGCACAGCACAGCACTACTACTCCTATCCTGTATATATGGACCCAGCACAGTACTACTACTCCTATCCTGTATATATGGGCACAGTACTACTACTCCTATCCTGTACATATAGGCACAGTACTACTACTCCTATCCTGTATATATGAGCACAGCACAGCACTACTACTCCTATCCTGTATATATGGGCACAGTGCAGTACTACTACTCCTATCCTGTATATATGGGCACAGCACAGTACTACTTCTCCTATTCTGTATATATGAGCACAGCACAGTACTACTACTCCTATCCTGTATATATGGGCACAGCACAGTACTACTTCTCCTATCCTGTATATATGGGCACAGCACAGTACTACTACTCCTATCCTGTATATATGGACCCAGCACAGTACTACTACTCCTATCCTGTATATATGGGCACAGCACAGTACTACTACTCCTATCCTGTATATATGGGCACAGTACTACTACTCCTATCCTGTATATATGGGCACAGCACAGTACTTCTACCCCTATCCTGTATATATGAGCACAGCACAGTACTACTACTCCTATCTTGTATATATGAGCACAGAACAGTACTACTACTCCTATACTGTATATATGGGCACAGCACAGTACTACTACTCCTATCCTGTATATATGGGCACAGCACAGTACTACTACTCCTATCCTGTATATATGGGCACAGTACTACTACTCCTATCCTGTATATATGGGCACAGCACATTACTACTACTCCTATCCTATATATGGGCACAGCACAGTACTACTACTCCTATCCTGTATATATGGGCACAGCACAGTACTACTACTCCTATCCTGTATATATGGGCACAGCACAGTACTACTTCTCCTATCCTGTATATATGGGCACAGCACAGTACTACTACTCCTATCCTGTATATATGGACACAGCACAGTACTACTACTCCTATCCTGTATATATGGGCACAGCACAGTACTACTACTCCTATCCTGTATATATGGGCACAGTACTACTACTCCTATCCTGTATATATGGGCACAGCACAGTACTGTGGTACTACTCCTCCTACCCTGTGTATACCTGTAGTACTACTCCTCCTACCCTGTGTATACCTGTAGTACTACTCCTCCTACCCTGTGTATACCTGTAGTACTACTCCTCCTACCCTGTGTATACCTGTAGTACTCCTCCTCCTACCCTGTGTATACCTGTAGTACTCCTCCTCCTACCCTGTGTATACCTGTAGTACTCCTCCTCCTACCCTGTGTATACCTGTAGTACTCCTCCTCCTACCCTGTGTATACCTGTAGTACTCCTCATCCTACCCTGTGTATACCTGTAGTACTACTCCTCCTACCCCGTGTATACCTGTAGTACTACTCCTCCTACCCCGTGTATACCTGTAGTACTACTCCTCCTACCCCGTGTATACCTGTAGTACTACTCCTCCTACCCTGTGTATACCTGTAGTACTCCTCCTCCTACCCTGCGTATACCTGTAGTACTCCTCCTCCTACCCTGTGTATACCTGTAGTACTAATCCTCCTACCCTGTGTATACCTGTAGTACTCCTCCTCCTACCCTGTGTATATCTGTAGTACTCCTCCTCCTACCCTGTGTATACCTGTAGTACTAATCCTCCTACCCCGTGTATACCTGTAGTACTCCTCCTACTACCCTGTGTATACCTGTAGTACTACTCCTCCTACCCTGTGTATACCTGTAGTACTCCTCCTCCTACCCTGTGTATACCTGTAGTACTAATCCTCCTACCCTGTGTATACCTGTAGTACTCCTCCTCCTACCCTGTGTATATCTGTAGTACTCCTCCTCCTACCCTGTGTATACCTGTAGTACTAATCCTCCTACCCCGTGTATACCTGTAGTACTCCTCCTACTACCCTGTGTATACCTGTAGTACTACTCCTCCTACCCTGTGTATACCTGTAGTACTCCTCCTCCTACCCTGTGTATACCTGTAGTACTCCTCCTCCTACCCTGTGTATACCTGTAGTACTCCTCCACCTACCCTGTGTATACCTGTAGTACTACTCCTCCTACCCTGTGTATACCTGTAGTACTCCTCATCCTACCCCGTGTATACCTGTAGTACTACTCCTCCTACCCCGTGTATACCTGTAGTACTACTCCTCCTACCCCGTGTATACCTGTAGTACTACTCCTCCTACCCCGTGTATACCTGTAGTACTACTCCTCCTACCCTGTGTATACCTGTAGTACTCCTCCTCCTACCCTGTGTATACCTGTAGTACTCCTCCTCCTACCCTGTGTATATCTGTAGTACTACTCCTCCTACCCCGTGTATACCTGTAGTACTCCCCCTGCCCTGTGTATACCTGTAGTACTCCTCCTCCTACCCCGTGTATACCTGTAGTACTCCTCCTCCTACCCCGTGTATACCTGTAGTACTCCTCCTACCCCGTGTATACCTGTAGTACTCCTCCTACCACGTGTATACCTGTAGTACTCCTCCTGCCCTGTGTATACCTGTAGTACTCCTCCTCCTACCCTGTGTATACCTGTAGTACTCCTCCTCCTACCCTGTGTATACCTGTAGTACTAATCCTACTACCCTGTGTATACCTGTAGTACTCCTCCTCCTACCCTGTGTATATCTGTAGTACTACTCCTCCTACCCTGTGTATACCTGTAGTACTCCTCCTCCTACCCCGTGTATACCTGTAGTACTACTCCTCCTACCCTGTGTATACCTGTAGTACTAATCCTACTACCCTGTGTATACCTGTAGTACTCCTCCTCCTACCCTGTGTATACCTGTAGTACTAATCATCCTACCCCGTGTATACCTGTAGTACTACTCCTCCTACCCTGTGTATACCTGTAGTACTAATCCTCCCACCCTGTGTATACCTGTAGTACTACTCCTCCTACCCTGTGTATACCTGTAGTACTCCTCCTCCTACCCTGTGTATACCTGTAGTACTAATCCTCCTACCCTGTGTATACCTGTAGTACTCCTCCTCCTACCCTGTGTATACCTGTAGTACTAATCCTCCTACCCTGTGTATACCTGTAGTACTCCTCCTCCTACCCCGTGTATACATGTAGTACTAATCCTCCTACCCCGTGTATACCTGTAGTACTCCTCCTCCTACCCTGTGTATACTTGTAGTACTCCTCCTCCTACCCTGTGTATATCTGTAGTACTCCTCCTCCTACCCCGTGTATACCTGTAGTACTACTCCTCCTACCCTGTGTATACCTGTAGTACTAATCCTACTACCCTGTGTATATCTGTAGTACTCCTCCTCCTACCCTGTGTATATCTGTAGTACTCCTCCTCCTACCCCGTGTATACCTGTAGTACTCCTCCTCCTACCCCGTGTATACCTGTAGTACTCCTGCTACCCCATGTATACCTGTAGTACTCCTCCTACCCCGTGTATACCTGTAGTACTCCCCCTGCCCTGTGTATACCTGTAGTACTCCTCCTCCTACCCCGTGTATACCTGTAGTACTCCTCCTACCCCGTGTATACCTGTAGTACTCCCCCTGCCCTGTGTATACCTGTAGTACTCCTCCTCCTACCCTGTGTATACCTGTAGTACTCCTCCTCCTGCCCTGTGTATACCTGTAGTACTCCTCCTGCCCTGTGTATACCTGTAGTACTCCTCCTCCTACCCTGTGTATACCTGTAGTACTACTCCTCCTACCCTGTGTATACCTGTAGTACTACTCCTCCTACCCTGTGTATACCTGTAGTACTCCTTGTGTCTCTGGATGTTACCTGTGAACGTGTCGGAGCCCCTGGAGGTCCTGACGTCACTGGACGCCATAATTGAATTGTTGCTACTAAATATAACAGTGACGATGAGCAGGTGGCTGTAAATGAGACGCCTCGGGGATGTGCCGTCACAATGTGCCAGTGAGAAGACATGACAATCACACGTGCACCTACCTGCCGTCCTTCCCCCGATCCATCGCCTCAAACTGTTTCCTCAGCCACCTGCCACGAGAGACACGATGACAGTCACCACGTAGACACAGACTGTAGAGATGGACGTGACGTCCTCCCTGTGCAGCAGGATTCTGGATCTGTCCTAGGGCTGGTGCACAGGGCAAGGCCAGAGGTAAGTACCAGCAGGCAGGACGATGGGGGTGATACTTATTAGGTCTTTTTATTTGGTCTGGACGTCCTGACACAATAATATATGTGTGGTGCTAAACAGAGGTAGCATCAGGGTGTGGCCACAGTAAGCAGGGGAGGATTCAGGGTTCACCTACAGTAAGCAGGGGAGGATTCAGGGTTCACCTACAGTAAGCAGGGGAGGGTTCAGGGTGTGGCTACAGTAAGCAGGGGAAGGATCAAGGTGTGGCTACAGTAAGCAGGGGAGGGTTCAGGGTGTGGCTACAGTAAGCAGGGGAAGGATCAAGGTGCGGCTACAGTAAGCAGGGGAGGGTTCAGGGTGTGGCTAGAGTAAGCAGGGAGGGTTCAGGGTGTGGCTACAGCCAGCAGTGGAGAATTCAGGGTGTGGCTACAGTAAGCAGGGAGGGTTCAGGGTGTGGCTACAGTAAGCAGGGAGGGTTCAGGGTGTGGCTACAGTAAGCAGGGAGGGTTCAGGGTGTGGCTACAGTAAGCAGGGAGGGTTCAGGGTGTGACTACAGCCAGCAGTGGAGAATTCAGGGTGTGGCTACAGTAAGCAGGGGAGGATTCAGGGTGTGGCTACAGTAAACAGGGGGAGGATTCAGGGTGTGGCTACAGTAAGCAGGGGAGGATTCAGGGTGTGGCTACAGTAAGCAGGGGGAGGATTCAGGGTGTGGCTACAGTAAGCAGGGGGAGGATTCAGGGCTCAGGTTTAGGAAACAGAGCCTTACGGCCAAAGATAGTGCATGCTCCATCACTGATGCAGGAAGAGCACGGAGCAGTAAGCACACATTGCAGCCGCCTATGGAGGACGTATATTTGCAGCCATATATACGTGTCCCTGGCGGTCGTGTGAATGCAGCCTTAGAGGAGCAGACAGCACTACATTTACATCATGCAGCAGGTAGGTGCTCTGGCCAGTACTTACCTCTCAGTGTGTAGGGGGGTGGGTGACTTCAGGGTGTCAGCGAGGGCCCATGTCAGTCCGCTGATCCAGAGTGTCACCTCCTCTTCACTGAACGCTGCAGAGACAGAGAAGGTCATGATCCTGACCCCGCTGCAGTACCGCTCTGCAGGATGGGGGCGCTCTCACATCATATGTATTACTCCAAAATAAGAGACCTCTATAGGTGTAACGCCTCAGGGAAACCAGCAGGGGCCGAGCGGGGTGACAGGGGAGAGGTCACAGACTCCTGGACCAGCGCCCCCTCTGGTGACATACCAAACTGGAGCCATGCACCCTATTACTCTCTGTTATCAGCCATTACATCCTGGGGAGAGGAGACTGTACAGGGGGGGATACAATCTATTACTCTCTGTTATCAGCCATTACACCCCGGGGAGAGGAGACTGTACAGGGGGGGGGATACAATCTATTACTCTCTGTTATCAGCCATTACATCCCGGGGAGAGGAGACTGTACAGGGGGATACAATCTATTACTCTCTGTTATCAGCCATTACATCCCGGGGAGAGGAGACTGTACAGGGGGGATACAATCTATTACTCTCTGTTATCAGCCATTACCTCCCGGGGAGAGGAGACTGTACAGGGGGGCTACAATCTATTACTCTCTGTTATCAGCCATTACACCCCGGGGAGAGGAGACTGTACAGGAGGATACAATCTATTACTCTCTGTTATCAGCCATTACACCCCGGGGGGAGGAGACTGTACAGGGGGGGATACAATCTATTACTCTCTGTTATCAGCCATTACACTCCGGGGAGAGGAGACTGTACAGGGGGGGATACAATCTATTACTCTCTGTTATCAGCCATTACACCCCGGGGAGAGGAGACTGTACAGGGGGGATACAATCTATTACTCTCTGTTATCAGTCATTACATCCCGGGGAGAGGAGACTGTACAGGGGGGATACAATCTATTACTCTCTGTTATCAGCCATTACATCCCGGGGAGAGGAGACTGTACAGGGGGGGATACAATCTATTACTCTCTGTTATCAGCCATTACACCCCGGGGAGAGGAGACTGTACAGGGGGGGATACAATCTATTACTCTCTGTTATCAGCCATTACACCCCGGGGAGAGGAGACTGTACAGGGGGATACAATCTATTACTCTCTGTTATCAGCCATTACATCCCGGGGAGAGGAGACTGTACAGGGGGGATACAATCTATTACTCTCTGTTATCAGTCATTACACCCCGGGGAGAGGAGACTGTACAGGGGGATACAATCTATTACTCTCTGTTATCAGCCATTACACCCCGGGGAGAGGAGACTGTACAGGGGGGATACAATCTATTACTCTCTGTTATCAGCCATTACACCCCGGGGGGAGGAGACTGTACAGGGGGATACAATCTATTACTCTCTGTTATCAGCCATTACACCCCGGGGGGAGGAGACTGTACAGGGGGATACGATCTATTACTCTCTGTTATCAGCCATTACACCCCGGGGGGAGGAGACTGTACAGGGGGGATACAATCTATTACTCTCTGTTATCAGCCATTACACCCCGGGGAGAGGAGACTGTACAGGGGGATACAATCTATTACTCTCTGTTATCAGCCATTACACCCCGGGAAGAGGAGACTGTACAGGGGGGATACAATCTATTACTCTCTGTTATCAGTCATTACACCCCGGGGAGAGGAGACTGTACAGGGGGATACAATCTATTACTCTCTGTTATCAGCCATTACATCCCGGGGAGAGGAGACTGTACAGGGGGGATACAATCTATTACTCTCTGTTATCAGCCATTACACCCCGGGGAGAGGAGACTGTACAGGGGGGATACAATCTATTGCTCTCTGTTATCAGCCATTACACCCCGGGGAGAGGAGACTGTACAGGGGGATACAATCTATTACTCTCTGTTATCAGCCATTACATCCTGGGGAGGGGAGACTGTACAGGGGGGATACAATCTATTACTCTCTGTTATCAGCCATTACATCCTGGGGAGAGGAGACTGTACAGGGGGATACAATCTATTACTCTCTGTTATCAGCCATTACATCCTGGGGAGGGGTGACTTGTATGATGAACTATTCCCCATCCCCCTTCCATGTTTGGTCACTTACCGGCCGCGCTGATGGTCTTCAGTCTGAAGTCGGCCCCATACAGGATGATGAAGCACTGGGAGGCGTCCACTTTCCGGGCGTCCTCCGGATACCTCTCGAAATCTCGTGAATTCTTCCCGGGTCGAATCTCTTTAATCTCCCTGATATCAACTAGAAAACAATCAGAGGACAAGTTAACAGAGATCCAGGAGGTTAGGGGTCAATAGAGGCGACCACTCGCCCTGTGGGCATAGCTGCTGCTGCGCTGCTTTGTGCAGGCAAAACTTTCTGGGGTTGGGGTTTGTTGTATAACTTTTTGGATACTTTGTATCTTGCTTGGTGGTCGGGGGCGCCACTGCCTGGGAGCAGCTGACTGGGGCCTGGATGCAGCTCTGGATGTGAATAGAGTCATCATTCCACAATTAAAGGTGATGTCAGAGCCTCTCCATGTCCTGCAGGAGCCATCAGCTCTTTCCATCCATGAATATTTCATGTTCATATGTGTGCAGGGAGATGTGTAGTATAATGGATGGGGGGAGGGGCAGCGCTATGATGTTATACACTAAGCAGCCTCTGGGGGGCGCTGATGGTAGGATGTTATTACATGTCAGCTCCACTCCATAAATCATAGGAAGTCAGTCAGTACACGCTCCCAGTTAATGTGGAGAAGCTGCAATCCTGGAATACATAAATCACAGTCCTGCTGCTACTAACAACATATACAAAGGTCCAATCATAAAGCTCTTCAGGGACAATACAAAACACTGGCTGCAGAGAGCACAGAGCACAGCAGTGTGAGGTCTGATTACACATCTCTCCAGGGACAATACATAACACTGGCTGCAGGGAGCACAGAGCACAGCAGTGTGAGGACTGATTACACATCTCTCCAGGGACAATACATAACACTGGCTGCAGGGAGCACAGAGAACAGCAGTGTGAGGTCTGATTACACATCTCTCCAGGGACAATACATAACACTGGCTGCAGAGAGCACAGAGCACAGCAGTGTGAGGTCTGATTACACATCTCTCAAGGGACAATACATAACACTGGCTGCAGAGAGCACAGAGCACAGCAGTGTGAGGTCTGATTACACATCTCTCAAGGGACAATACATAACACTGGCTGCAGAGAGCACAGAGCACAGCAGCTGCTGATGGTTTCCTATCAGGTTAGGGGTATATAGCACAGTACCAGTAGTGAACAGTAAGGTGGCGCTGGTCACAGACGGGGCTCATGTCCGAAGCCCCTTGGAGCAGATGCTTTTTCTCTTGGCCTGAAAGTTTCCCATGACAACCAAGCCTGGGGACTTTGGATCCGTCTCGCCCTGGCACCCTCTCAGCTGCCGGATCAGCACCGTAACCACACATAAAGAGTCCGCTGTGCCCAGGACCCTCCGATGCCTGCTACATAAATCCATTATTAAAGGGCCAGCGTCTGATTTTCTGCATGTGACTTTATGAGTTTTAAAAACGCGTTAGTTTTTTTATGGTTTACTGAGCGTTTGGCATCTTTTTATCTATTAAGATAAACAGGTGCAAAGTAGCCAATGGTAAATGGTAAAAAACGCACGCTTAAAAATTTGTGGCATCACCCTCACATTTTCAAACAAAATTCAGCTTTTATCTTTATGCAAATGACCACAGCTGGGGTTACACCTGCTCCCCCCCCCCCCTTCACTTCTCAGCACCGCTTTTTATACAATGATTAACATCTCCTATATAATAGAAATATGGGGCGGAGATAAGAGAATGGGTGCAGCGCCCCCAGAGCCCGCCCTCAGGGCACTGAGAAGCTCATTTGCATAAATATATGAATTTTCTCTGATTGCTGGGAAACAGGGAAGGGTCTTCTGGAAGGTCTCCTGCTTTCTGCTGATTTGGAAGGTGACACCACAGTGTCCATGGGGCAGAGTTCACACCCAGGTTCAGTGCTTATCCGGAAATTGTATTTAACTCTACACTCACCTGTGCAGAGCAGGAGGAACCCCGGCTCACATCCAGACCAGAGCTTTGAACATTTCCCAATCCTGACCTCACACGTCTCGCAGCAGATTTTGTTACAATAGTATCCATTCACATCGACAACATAAACTTCTAAAATCACGGTAGTTTGTAACAATGTATCAGAGCAGGATGTATGGAGTAGACGATTTACAGGTTTTCAGTATTCTCACTGACAGCAAGCAGAGATCTTTATAAGAGTGCAGTCAACCTAAGTGTTGGATTCTCTGGGTCAGGTTACTGGGACCCCATCAATCTAGAGGAGGGGTCTCATATAAATTGCATAGTACTGTCCCACACTTCTGACTAATGAATGGGATGCACCCCAGAGCTCTGTACACATGGGGTACTCAGGGTTATAGTTCTCTTAATCAATGGGGGTCCCATTAGTCAGACCCCAGCAAGGACATTAGTATTTGTAAAGAGAGTTCTCCCCCAATAGTGAAGGACCCCCATAGCATCAGGTGACCCTGAACATCAATCCCATAGTATATATAGATTCCTACGCCCTGTAGTAATGATGTGATCATCATTCATGAATCAGCTTCTATGGGGGATTGTTCCAGCAGGGAACAGGTTACAGCCGCAATCCGCCTCCACCCTCCCTCCTCACTCTATTCTGGGCTCAGCCAGGAAGCTCCAGACTTGGACAAACAGAGATCTCAGTGACATGAAACCAGGACGGACAATGGAGGCAGAGGCCCAGGGTTCACCGAGGCCGCAGGGCAGAGGCCCGGGGTTCACCGAGGCCGCAGGGCAGAGGCCCAGGGTTCACCGAGGCCGCAGGGCAGAGGCCCAGGGTTCACCGAGGCCGCAGGGCAGAGGCCCAGGGTTCAACGAGGCCGCAGGGCAGAGGCCCAGGGTTCAACGAGGCCGCAGGGCAGAGGCCCAGGGTTCACCGAGGCCGCAGGGCAGAGGCCCAGGGTTCACCGAGGCCGCAGGGCAGAGGCCCAGGGTTCACCGAGGCCGCAGGGCAGAGGCCCAGGGTTCACCGAGGCCGCAGGGCAGAGGCCCAGGGTTCACCGAGGCCGCAGGGCAGAGGCCCAGGGTTCACCGAGGCCGCAGGGCAGAGGCCCAGGGTTCACCGAGGCCGCAGGGCAGAGGCCCAGGGTTCACCGAGGCCGCAGGGCAGAGGCCCAGGGTTCACCGAGGCCGCAGGGCAGAGGCCCAGGGTTCACCGAGGCCGCAGGGCAGAGGCCCAGGGTTCACCGAGGCCGCAGGGCAGAGGCCCAGGGTTCACCGAGGCCGCAGGGCAGAGGCCCAGGGTTCACCGAGGCCGCAGGGCAGAGGCCCAGGGTTCACCGAGGCCGCAGGGCAGAGGCCCAGGGTTCACCGAGGCCGCAGGGCAGAGGCCCAGGGTTCACCGAGGCCGCAGGGCAGAGGCCCAGAGTTCACCGAGGCCGCAGGGCAGAGGCCCGGGGTTCGCCGAGGCCGCAGGGCAGAGGCCCGGGGTTCGCCGAGGCCGCAGGGCAGAGGCCCGGGGTTCGCTGAGGCCGCAGGGCAGCACTGAGACCTAAAGCTTACCAGGCTGCAGCACTGAGACCTAAAGCGTACCAGGCTGCAGCACTGAGACCTAAAGCGTACCAGGCTGCAGCACTGAGACCTAAAGCGTACCAGGCTGCAGCACTGAGACCTAAAGCGTACCAGGCTGCAGCACTGAGACCTAAAGCGTACCAGGCTGCAGCACTGAGACCTAAAGCGTACCAGGCTACAGCACTGAGACCTAAAGCGTACCAGGCTGCAGCACTGAGACCTAAAGCTTACCAGGCTGCAGCACTGAGACCTAAAGCTTACCAGGCTGCAGCACTGAGACCTAAAGTTTACCAGGCTGCAGCACTGAGACCTAAGGCTTACCTGGCTGCAGCACTGAGACCTAAGGCTTACCTGGCTGCAGCACTGAGACCTAAAGTTTACCAGGCTGCAGCACTGAGACCTAAAGTTTACCAGGCTGCAGCACTGAGACCTAAAGTTTACCAGGCTGCAGCACTGAGACCTAAGCCTTACCAGGCTGCAGCACTGAGACCTAAGCCTTACCAGGCTGCAGCACTGAGACCTAAGCCTTACCAGGCTGCAGCACTGAGACCTAAGCCTTACCAGGCTGCAGCACTGAGACCTAAGGCTTACCAGGCTGCAGCACTGAGACCTAAGCCTTACCAGGCTGCAGCACTGAGACCTAAAGCTTACCAGGCTGCAGCACTGAGACCTAAGCCTTACCAGGCTGCAGCACTGAGACCTAAGGCTTACCAGGCTGCAGCACTGAGACCTAAGTCAGGCAGCAGCTAGGAGCTGCTGACCCGTCCATCTTTCTGCCAGGAGAAGGGTTAATGATACAACAATGATTGTGTATCCCGGTTCTTCTCCTGGTATCCCGCCAGCCCGTCTATGCTTCTATCTGGTAGCCCAGCCCTGGCTCTGGCAACACAAGTTTCCGTTCTGACTGGTTGTATGATGACTGGAGGCCGCTCACACGCGTCTATCATGGAAAAAAGCTGCAATGCCGGAAAACAATGGCGGGATGGGAGAACCACAGCCAGGGATAAAAGGGTTAACCATGTGCCAGGAAACAGGTCTGTGCAGTGTGGAGAGGCACCGGGTGCCGCTGTGAGGCCCGTCATCTAATACACAAAACCTGCAATGTTATCACACCCTCAAAGGGAACCTGCCTCCGGAAGTTACCCCATTAACAAGGAAGGGGAAAACAAGGTCTGTTCTAGAATTCCCTCTTTTATATGACATCTCACCCGTTGACCTACAAAAAATAGGGAAGAGTCAGAGTTTATGTCAGATGAGTCAAGATTAGAGGCTGCAGGGGGAGGGGGTCACATCAGACGCCCCTATCTTCAGTTCTGTAGCATCTAGAAACATTATGCTGGTGTAATATTAAAGATAAAAATCTCATCTTGCAGATCTCATAAGGGACACAGCCAGATCCAGTTCCCACCTACCTCTTTAGCTGCCTGTATGGCCGGTTCTGTAGATCACAGAATCACAAATCTAATGTCATCTGAAAGATGGGATTCTTATCTGTAAGATGACACCAGCAGCAAGGTGCAACACAACAGAAGACTCTGAACTTGACTCAACTCTTCTCGTTGTCACATGACTTTGGAGGAGATTTGATGAGATATGACATAAATGAGGGAATTTTTTTATAAAGGACATTTGATCCCCTACCTGAAGGGGCTGCCCCTGTTATAACCAAGTAAAATGATGGTCCGGGAAACACTGTGTATGGAGAGATAGAGGGGTCAGCGCTATAAAGCCCGCCCCCGCGGTGCCACGCCAGTCCTCGGAGTGCAGGGAGTGGACGTCCCAGCTACAGGGGTGTAAACTTTAGGAATCCAGGCACAGGAGGCGTCTGGTGCGGAGAGGGGGCTGCGGATTTTTGTTTTTTGTTTTCTTGCTCACAGATTACGGTTATTTTTAGTGCGCAGCAGAAAACAAACATAGCGTCCTGCGGGCTAAAATATCCCTACAGATAAGGAGGAAGCCGGCGGAGGAGCCGGGAAACAAGGAGAACACGTTACATCACCTGCCCGAATAGAAAAAATTATATATATATAGATATAAGTCAGGCATTGGCCAGTAGAGCGGACGTGTGTGTGTGGGGGGCGGTGGGGGGGGGGGGGTCAGAGGTCGGGGGTATTCTGTATGGAATCTGTTTCCTAACGCGTTTCTGTATCCATAGTATTGTTGGGATGCGTCCAGTTACATCGGTTACAATGTGTGCGGGTGGGGGGGCTGCCGCTGTGATCCGCAACAGTGTTGCATCTGGCTGTTATTGCACCTCTGAGGACACGTCCCAACAATACTATGGATACAGAAACATTAGGTGTGCGGCTCATAAGCCGGGACACTACAGAAACAGATTCCATACAGAATCCCCCGACCTCGGACACCCCCACCTGTCGCTCCACTGGCCAATGCCTGACATATCTATATATATTCAGAGAACAGTCCTCATGTTTTAAGAAAGAATAAAGAGAATTCCAGAAATTGTAAACGTTTCCATTCAGGAAGATGATGTGTAAATAAAAACGTAAACCTCATTTTCCCTGAGACACTGAGAACATCCCTCTAATAGGGAGTCATAACCACTGACCCCACACCCTGCCCTCTGCTCCAGGAGACCCCCACACACCTTGTCCTCACTCCCCAGGGGGTCCTCAGTACTGTGCAGTCCAGGTTTTGTTGGTGGCTAGTACTTTTGGGGGCTTGTATTCATGAGTTTAGTTTTTTTTTTGTCCAAGGGTCTTAGTAGGGTCTATATGTCCCCAGGATATAATGGCTGATAACAGAGAGTAATAGATTGTATCCCCCCCTGTACAGTCTCCTCTCCCCGGGGTGTAATGGCTGATAACAGAGAGTAATAGATTGTATCCCCCCTGTACGGTCTCCTCTCCCCGGGGTGTAATGGCTGATAACAGAGAGTAATAGATTGTATCCCCCCTGTACAGTCTCCTCTCCCCGGGATGTAATGGCTGATAACAGAGAGTAATAGATTGTATCCCCCCCCCTGTACAGTCTCCTCTCCCCGGGATGTAATGGCTGATAACAGAGAGTAATAGATTGTATCCCCCCCCTGTACAGTCTCCTCTCCCCGGGATGTAATGGCTGATAACAGAGAGTAATAGATTGTATCCCCCCCCTGTACAGTCTCCTCTCCCCAGGATGTAATGGCTGATAACAGAGAGTAATAGATTGTATCCCCCCCCTGTACAGTCTCCTCTCCCCAGGATGTAATGGCTGATAACAGAGAGTAATAGATTGTATCCCCCCCCCTGTACAGTCTCCTCTCCCCGGGATGTAATGGCTGATAACAGAGAGTAATAGAAAATGCACAGAATTTGAAGAGAAGCTTCGGGTTCCTCTATAAAGGCTCATTCATTGTTTCATCTTTTTATTGGCTTCTTCATAGTCAGGGCTGAAACTCTGACGTCGTCTGCAACCAGAGACAACAAAACAAGAGGAAGACGTCTGGGAAGTGACTCACAGGGACAATGTATACAGGAATCCATCTATTACTCTCTGTTATCAGCCATTACATCCCGGGGAGAGGAGACTGTACAGGGGGGATACAATCTATTACTCTCTGTTATCAGCCATTACATCCCGGGGAGAGGAGACTGTACAGGGGGGATACAATCTATTACTCTCTGTTATCAGCCATTACACCCCGGGGGGGAGGAGACTATACAGGGGGATACAATCTATTACTCTCTGTTATCAGCCATTACACCCCGGGGAGAGGATACTGTACAGGGGGGATACAATCTATTACTCTCTGTTATCAGCCATTACACCCCGGGGAGAGGATACTGTACAGGGGGGATACAATCTATTACTCTCTGTTATCAGCCATTACACCCCGGGGGGGGGGAGACTATACAGGGGGATACAATCTATTACTCTCTGTTATCAGCTATTTCATCTCAGGGAGAGGAGACTGTACAGGGGGGGATACAATCTATTACTCTCTGTTATCAGCCATTACACCCTGGGGGGAGGAGACTATACAGGGGGATACAATCTATTACTCTCTGTTATCAGCCATTACATCCCGGGGAGAGGAGACTGTACAGGGGGATACAATCTATTACTCTCTGTTATCAGCTATTTCATCTCAGGGAGGTGACCTTTACATAAATGACATTTTCTAATACTCCAGACTATTGAATAATACAGGAGGTAATTTGAGCTACTGATGACGGTCCTCAGGTGTATTGGGTTCATCCACTGTATGAGTGGGACTAGATAAAGATCATTCATGGTCTAATGGAATTTGCCCACTCACTGACAGCCAGCAGAGGTATTCCCAATAGAGAGAAATGAAAAGTCTGAAAGTTGTAAAACTTTTTACTATCACAGCTGAATCCTTATTTACACATTACTAGAAGGGGCCATCAACCCCCCCCCCCCCCCCGAAACGCCCCGCCCCCCGTACGTCACTGGTGGTCTGCAGTCAGCTCTGACTCACAAGCCTAGGAAAATCATCAAATGAGGAGAACCACTAGGAGGCAGGGATACTTCCTTCTCCGGACATGTGACAGTTATCACTGTGTTATCTGTGGTGTTACATAGGACTGCAGGACACAACTACTACATGATCTGTACTCAGAGATATCACTGTGTTATCTGTGGTGTTACATAGGACTGCAGGACACATCTACTACATGATCTGTACTCAGAGATATCACTGTGTTATCTGTGGTGTTACATAGGACTGCAGGACACATCTACTACATGATCTGTACTCAGAGATATCACTGTGTTATCTGTGCTGTTACATAGGACTGCAGGACACATCTACTACATGATCTGTACTCAGAGAGATATCACTGTGTTATCTGTGGTGTTACATGGGACTGCAGGACACATCTACTACATGATCTGTACTCAGAGATATCACTGTGTTATCTGTGGTGTTACATGGGACTGCAGGACACATCTACTACATGATCTGTACTCAGAGATATCACTGTGTTATCTGTGGTGTTACATAGGACTGCAGGACACATGTACTACATGATCTGTACTCAGAGATATCACTGTGTTATCTGTGGTGTTACATAGGACTGCAGGACACATCTACTACATGATCTGTACTCAGAGATATCACTGTGTTATCTGTGGTGTTACATGGGACTGCAGGACACATCTACTGCATGATCTGTACTCAGAGATATCACTGTGTTATCTGTGGTGTTACATAGGACTGCAGGACACATCTACTACATGATCTGTACTCAGAGATATCACTGTGTTATCTGTGGTGTTACATAGGACTGCAGGACACATCTACTACATGATTTGTACTCAGAGATATCACTGTGTTATCTGTGGTGTTACATAGGACTGCATGACACATCTACTACATGATCTGTACTCAGAGACATCACTGTGTTATCTGTGCTGTTACATAGGACTGCATGACACATCTACTACATGATCTGTACTCAGAGACATCACTGTGTTATCTGTGCTGTTACATAGGACTGCAGGACACATCTACTACATGATCTGTACTCAGAGATATCACTGTGTTATCTGTGGTGTTACATAGGACTGCAGGACACATCTACTCCATGATCTGTACTCAGAGAGATATCACTGTGTTATCTGTGGTGTTACATAGGACTGCAGGACACATCTACTACATGATCTGTACTCAGAGATATCACTGTGTTATCTGTGGTGTTACATAGGACTGCAGGATACATCTACTACATGATCTGTACTCAGAGATATCACTGTGTTATCTGTGGTGTTACATAGGACTGCAGGACAGACATCTACTACATGATCTGTACTCAGAGAGATATCACTGTGTTATCTGTGGTGTTACATAGGACTGCAGGACACATCTACTACATGATCTGTACTCAGAGATATCACTGTGTTATCTGTGGTGTTACATAGGACTGCAGGATACATCTACTACATGATCAGTACTCAGAGAGATATCACTGTGTTATCTGTGGTGTTACATAGGACTGCAGGACACATCTACTACATGATCTGTACTCAGAGATATCACTGTGTTATCTGTGGTGTTACATAGGACTGCAGGACACATCTACTACATGATCTGTACTCAGAGATATCACTGTGTTATCTGTGCTGTTACATAGGACTGCAGGACACATCTACATGATCTGTACTTAGAGATATCACTGTGTTATCTGTGCTGTTACATAGGACTGCAGGACACATCTACTACATGATCTGTACTCAGAGATATCACTGTGTTATCTGTGGTGTTACATAGGACTGCAGGACACATCTACTACATGATCTGTACTCAGAGATATCACTGTGTTATCTGTGGTGTTACATAGGACTGCAGGACACATCTACTACATGATCTGTACTCAGAGATATCACTGTGTTATCTGTGCTGTTACATAGGACTGCAGGACACATCTACTACATGATCTGTACTCAGAGATATCACTGTGTTATTTGTGGTGTTACATAGGACTGCAGGACACATCTACTCCATGATCTGTACTCAGAGAGATATCACTGTGTTATCTGTGCTGTTACATAGGACTGCAGGACACATCTACTACATGATCTGTACTCAGAGATATCACTGTGTTATTTGTGGTGTTACATAGGACTGCAGGACACATCTACTCCATGATCTGTACTCAGAGAGATATCACTGTGTTATCTGTGGTGTTACATAGGACTGCAGGACACATCTACTACATGATCTGTACTCAGAGATATCACTGTGTTATCTGTGGTGTTACATAGGACTGCAGGACACATCTACTACATGATCTGTACTCAGAGATATCACTGTGTTATCTGTGGTGTTACATAGGACTGCAGGACACATCTACTACATGATCTGTACTCAGAGATATCACTGTGTTATCTGTGGTGTTACATAGGACTGCAGGACACATCTACTACATGATCTGTACTCAGAGATATCACTGTGTTATCTGTGGTGTTACATAGGACTGCATGACACATCTACTACATGATCTGTACTCAGAGATATCACTGTTATCTGTGGTGTTACATGGGACTGCAGGACACATCTACTACATGATCTGTACTCAGAGATATCACTGTGTTATCTGTGGTGTTACATAGGACTGCAGGACACATCTACTACATGATCTGTACCCAGAGATATCACTGTGTTATCTGTGCTGTTACATAGGACTGCAGGACACATCTACTACATGATCTGTACTCAGAGATATCACTGTGTTATCTGTGGTGTTACATAGGACTGCAGGTCACATCTACTACATGATCTGTACTCAGAGATATCACTGTGTTATCTGTGCTGTTACATAGGACTGCAGGACACATCTACTACATGATCTGTACTCAGAGATATCACTGTGTTATCTGTGGTGTTACATAGGACTGCAGGACACATCTACTACATGATCTGTACTCAGAGATATCACTGTGTTATCTGTGCTGTTACATAGGACTGCAGGATACATCTACTACATGATCTGTACTCAGAGATATCACTGTGTTATCTGTGGTGTTACATGGGACTGCAGGACACATCTACTACATGATCTGTACTCAGAGATATCACTGTGTTATCTGTGGTGTTACATAGGACTGCAGGACACATCTACTACATGATCTGTACTCAGAGAGATATCACTGTGTTATCTGTGGTGTTACATAGGACTGCAGGTCACATCTACTACATGATCTGTACTCAGAGATATCACTGTGTTATCTGTGGTGTTACATAGGACTGCAGAACACATCTACTACATGATCTGTACTCAGAGATATCACTGTGTTATCTGTGGTGTTACATAGGACTGCAGAACACATCTACTACATGATCTGTACTCAGAGATATCACTGTGTTATCTGTGGTGTTACATGGGACTGCAGGTCATATCTACTACATGATCTGTACTCAGAGATATCACTGTGTTATCTGTGGTGTTACATAGGACTGCAGGACACATCTACTACATGATCTGTACTCAGAGATATCACTGTGTTATCTGTGGTGTTACATAGGACTGCAGGACACATCTACTACATGATCTGTACTCAGAGATATCACTGTGTTATCTGTGCTGTTACATAGGACTGCAGGACACATCTACTACATGATCTGTACTCAGAGATATCACTGTGTTATCTGTGGTGTTACATAGGACTGCAGGACACATCTACTACATGATCTGTACTCAGAGATATCACTGTGTTATCTGTGCTGTTACATGGGACTGCAGGACACATCTACTACATGATCTGTACTCAGAGATATCACTGTGTTATCTGTGGTGTTACATGGGACTGCATGTCACATCTACTACATGATCTGTACTCAGAGATATCACTGTGTTATCTGTGGTGTTACATAGGACTGCAGGACACATCTACTACATGATCTGTACTCAGAGATATCACTGTGTTATCTGTGGTGTTACATAGGACTGCAGGACACATCTACTACATGATCTGTACTCAGAGATATCACTGTGTTATCTGTGGTGTTACATAGGACTGCAGGACACATCTACTACATGATCTGTACTCAGGGATATCACTGTGTTATCTGTGCTGTTACATAGGACTGCAGGACACATCTACTACATGATCTGTACTCAGAGATATCACTGTGTTATCTGTGGTGTTACATAGGACTGCAGGACACATCTACTACATGATCTGTACTCAGAGATATCACTGTGTTATCTGTGGTGTTACATAGGACTGCAGGACACATCTACTACATGATCTGTACTCAGAGATATCACTGTGTTATCTGTGCTGTTACATAGGACTGCAGGACACATCTACTCCATGATCTGTACTCAGAGAGATATCACTGTGTTATCTGTGGTGTTACATAGGACTGCAGGACACATCTACTACATGATCTGTACTCAGAGATATCACTGTGTTATCTGTGGTGTTACATGGGACTGCAGGACACATCTACTACATGACCTGTACTCAGAGATATCACTGTGTTATCTGTGGTGTTACATAGGACTGCAGGACACATCTACTACATGATCTGTACTCAGAGATATCACTGTGTTATCTGTGGTGTTACATAGGACTGCAGGATACATCTACTACATGATCTGTACTCAGAGATATCACTGTGTTATCTGTGGTGTTACATAGGACTGCAGGACAGACATCTACTACATGATCTGTACTCAGAGAGATATCACTGTGTTATCTGTGGTGTTACATAGGACTGCAGGACACATCTACTACATGATCTGTACTCAGAGATATCACTGTGTTATCTGTGGTGTTACATGGGACTGCAGGACACTACTACATGATCTGTACTCAGAGATATCACTGTGTTATCTGTGCTGTTACATAGGACTGCAGGACACATCTACATGATCTGTACTCAGAGATATCACTGTGTTATCTGTGCTGTTACATAGGACTGCAGGACACATCTACTACATGATCTGTACTCAGAGATATCACTGTGTTATCTGTGGTGTTACATAGGACTGCAGGACACATCTACTACATGATCTGTACTCAGAGATATCACTGTGTTATTTGTGGTGTTACATAGGACTGCAGGACACATCTACTCCATGATCTGTACTCAGAGAGATATCACTGTGTTATCTGTGGTGTTACATAGGACTGCAGGACACATCTACTACATGATCTGTACTCAGAGATATCACTGTGTTATCTGTGCTGTTACATAGGACTGCAGGACACATCTACTACATGATCTGTACTCAGAGAGATATCACTGTGTTATCTGTGGTGTTACATAGGACTGCAGGACACATCTACTACATGATCTGTACTCAGAGATATCACTGTGTTATCTGTGGTGTTACATAGGACTGCAGGACACATCTACTACATGATCTGTACTCAGATATCACTGTGTTATCTGTGGTGTTACATGGGACTGCAGGACACATCTACTACATGATCTGTACTCAGAGATATCACTGTGTTATCTGTGGTGTTACATAGGACTGCAGGACACATCTACTACATGATCTGTACCCAGAGATATCACTGTGTTATCTGTGCTGTTACATAGGACTGCAGGACACATCTACTACATGATCTGTACTCAGAGATATCACTGTGTTATCTGTGGTGTTACATAGGACTGCAGGACACATCTACTACATGATCTGTACTCAGAGATATCACTGTGTTATCTGTGGTGTTACATAGGACTGCAGGACACATCTACTACATGATCTGTACTCAGAGATATCACTGTGTTATCTGTGCTGTTACATAGGACTGCAGGATACATCTACTACATGATCTGTACTCAGAGATATCACTGTGTTATCTGTGGTGTTACATGGGACTGCAGGACACATCTACTACATGATCTGTACTCAGAGATATCACTGTGTTATCTGTGGTGTTACATAGGACTGCAGGACACATCTACTACATGATCTGTACTCAGAGAGATATCACTGTGTTATCTGTGGTGTTACATAGGACTGCAGGACACATCTACTACATGATCTGTACTCAGAGATATCACTGTGTTATCTGTGGTGTTACATAGGACTGCAGGACACATCTACTACATGATCTGTACTCAGAGATATCACTGTGTTATCTGTGGTGTTACATAGGACTGCAGAACACATCTACTACATGATCTGTACTCAGAGATATCACTGTGTTATCTGTAGTGTTACATAGGACTGCAGGACACATCTACTACATGATCTGTACTCAGAGATATCACTGTGTTATCTGTGGTGTTACATGGGACTGCAGGACACATCTACTACATGATCTGTACTCAGAGATATCACTGTGTTATCTGTGGTGTTACATGGGACTGCAGGACACATCTACTACATGATCTGTACTCAGAGATATCACTGTGTTATCTGTGGTGTTACATAGGACTGCAGAACACATCTACTACATGATCTGTACTCAGAGATATCACTGTGTTATCTGTGGTGTTACATGGGACTGCAGGACACATCTACTACATGATCTGTACTCAGAGATATCACTGTGTTATCTGTGGTGTTACATAGGACTGCAGAACACATCTACTACATGATCTGTACTCAGAGATATCACTGTGTTATCTGTGGTGTTACATAGGACTGCAGGACACATCTACTACATGATCTGTACCCAGAGATATCACTGTGTTATCTGTGGTGTTACATAGGACTGCAGGACACATCTACTACATGATCTGTACTCAGAGATATCACTGTGTTATCTGTGCTGTTACATAGGACTGCAGGACACGTCTACTACATGATCTGTACTCATAGATATCACTGTGTTATCTGTGCTGTTACATAGGACTGCAGGACACATCTACTACATGATCTGTACTCAGAGATATCACTGTGTTATCTGTGGTGTTACATAGGACTGCTGGACACATCTACTACATGATCTGTACTCAGAGAGATATCACTGTGTTATCTGTGGTGTTACATAGGACTGCAGGACACATCTACTACATGATCTGTACTCAGAGATATCACTGTGTTATCTGTGGTGTTACATAGGACTGCAGGACACATCTACTACATGATCTGTACTCAGAGATATCACTGTGTTATCTGTGGTGTTACATAGGACTGCAGGATACATCTACTACATGATCTGTACTCAGAGATATCACTGTGTTATCTGTGCTGTTACATAGGACTGCAGGACACATCTACTACATGATCTGTACTCAGAGATATCACTGTGTTATCTGTGGTGTTACATGGGACTGCAGGACACATCTACTACATGATCTGTACTCAGAGATATCACTGTGTTATCTGTGGTGTTACATGGGACTGCAGGTCATATCTACTACATGATCTGTACTCAGAGATATCACTGTGTTATCTGTGGTGTTACATAGGACTGCAGGACACATCTACTACATGATCTGTACTCAGAGATATCACTGTGTTATCTGTGGTGTTACATAGGACTGCAGGACACATCTACTACATGATCTGTACTCAGAGATATCACTGTGTTATCTGTGGTGTTACATAGGACTGCAGGACACATCTACTACATGATCTGTACTCAGAGATATCACTGTGTTATCTGTGGTGTTACATAGGACTGCAGGACACATCTACTACATGATCTGTACTCAGAGATATCACTGTGTTATCTGTGGTGTTACATGGGACTGCAGGTCATATCTACTACATGATCTGTACTCAGAGATATCACTGTGTTATCTGTGGTGTTACATAGGACTGCAGGACACATCTACTACATGATCTGTACTCAGAGATATCACTGTGTTATCTGTGGTGTTACATAGGACTGCAGGACACATCTACTACATGATCTGTACTCAGAGATATCACTGTGTTATCTGTGGTGTTACATAGGACTGCAGGACACATCTACTACATGATCTGTACTCAGAGATATCACTGTGTTATCTGTGGTGTTACATAGGACTGCAGGACACATCTACTACATGATCTGTACTCAGAGATATCACTGTGTTATCTGTGGTGTTACATAGGACTGCAGGACACATCTACTACATGATCTGTAATCAGAGATATCGCTGTGTTATCTGTGGTGTTACATAGGACTGCAGAACACATCTACTACATGATCTGTACTCAGAGATATCACTGTGTTATCTGTGGTGTTACATAGGACTGCAGAACACATCTACTACATGATCTGTACTCAGAGATATCACTGTGTTATCTGTGGTGTTACATGGGACTGCAGGTCATATCTACTACATGATCTGTACTCAGAGAGATATCACTGTGTTATCTGTAGTGTTACATAGGACTGCAGGACACATCTACTACATGATCTGTACTCAGAGATATCACTGTGTTATCTGTGGTGTTACATAGGACTGCAGAACACATCTACTACATGATCTGTACTCAGAGATATCACTGTGTTATCTGTGGTGTTACATAGGACTGCAGGACACATCTACTACATGATCTGTACTCAGAGATATCACTGTGTTATCTGTGGTGTTACATAGGACTGCAGGTCACATCTACTACATGATCTGTACTCAGAGATATCACTGTGTTATCTGTGGTGTTACATAGGACTGCAGGACACATCTACTACATGATCTGTACTCAGAGATATCACTGTGTTATCTGTGGTGTTACATAGGACTGCAGGACACATCTACTACATGATCTGTACTCAGAGATATCGCTGTGTTATCTGTGGTGTTACATGGGACTGCAGGACACATCTACTACATGATCTGTACTCAGAGTTATCACTGTGTTATCTGTGGTGTTACATAGGACTGCAGGACACATCTACTACATGATCTGTACTCAGAGATATCACTGTGTTATCTGTGGTGTTACATAGGACTGCAGGACACATCTACTACATGATCTGTAGTCAGAGATATCACTGTGTTATCTGTGCTGTTACATGGGACTGCAGGTGACAATGTGATGGATCAGTCTCAGGTACTTACTTTCCCCTTCCACCTTCTCGGGGGTCCTGGACCATACCACCTGGCGGGTGTCGAGCTTTAGTTGGAAGGTTCTCCTCTCGGGGCGCTGGGACTTCTTCTGGTAGAATAGGGTCAGGACTGTCCCGCTCTCCAGGTGTCTCGTTATCCGGTTCATGTCTCCGGTCTCCGGTTCCTCCAGGAATCCATTCATGTTGGGTAATCTGCAGCCAGACATCCTGGAGAGGGTCCTCACTGCCTCCGGATCCGTGGTCCTGTAGCCCCCTGCGGATGAGAGGCTCCAGGTCGCTGCATCACACCAGTGACCTCTGCAGAGGATCCCGTCCAGTCACTGTGATCCACAGGCGCAATGATCTGCAGGAGACATCCAGGCAAACATCAGGTCTCTCCGCGTCCCAACTTTCCAGCCCCTCTCCTCCTGGTAGTAAGAGCGATGGAGCAGACCACACCTAGATCCACCCTCTCCCCTCTCCTCCCTCCATCCGCATCCCAGGCAGATCCTCGCAGGATGTGGGGGGCACTAAGTGGAGGAAGACAACGTGAAGGGGATCTCTGTCACTACAATCCTGCAGAACACAGAAGCCCACCACCTGCAGGCTGCACTAATGGGTTAATGAGGACCCCCAGGGCAGCGCTAATCGCTTCCCACTATGATCCCTGGTGTCCGGATGCTCCGGGGAGACAGGTCGTGACCCGGGAAGGGCTCTCCCTAATAAGCAGATAATGGACCGGGCGGATGTGCAGCCAATCACTGAGTAATGAGTCTAATCTGATTTCCCTGCCATCAACCACAGCCTGACAATCCTGCAGCAGAGGCGCCGCAGCAGCTTCCACCCACCCCCAAGATGACAGAGGATGCAGCCGGAGTGGTCACTGGTCCCGGGCCCTGCAGCAGGATGACAGGGGCCCCGCAGGTAGAGCTGCAGCAGGATGACAGGGGCCCCGCAGGTAGAGCTACAGCAGGATGACAGGGGCCCCAAAGATAGAGCAGGATGACAGGGGCCCCGCAGGTAGAGCTGCAGCAGGATGACAGGGGCCCCGCAGGTAGAGCTGCAGCAGGTTGACAGGGGCCCCGCAAGTAGAGCTGCAGCAGGATGACAGGGGCCCCGCAGGTAGAGCTGCAGCAGGTTGACAGGGGCCCCGCAGGTAGAGCTGCAGCAGGATGACAGGGGCCCCAAAAATAGAGCAGGATGACAGGGGCCCCGCAGGTAGAGCTGCAGCAGGATGACAGGGGCCCCAAAGATAGAGCAGGATGACAAGGGCCCCACAGGTAGATCAGGATGACAGGGGCCCCGCAGGTAGAGCAGGATGACAGGGGCCCTGCAGGTAGAGCTGCAGCAGGATGAAAGGGGCCCCACAAGTAGAGCAGGAGCAGGATGACAGGGGCCCTGCAGGTAGAACTGCAGAAGAGTTGTAAGGGCCCTGTAGATAGAGCTGAAGCTGGATGACAAGGGCCACACAGGTAGAACTGGAGCAGGACGAGAGGGGCCCCACAGGTAGAGCTTGAGCAGGATGACAGGGGCCCCACAGGTAGAGCTGGATAAGGATGACAGGGGCCCCGCAGGTAGAGCTGGAACAGGATGACAGGGGCCCCGCAGATAGAGCTGGAGCAGGATGACAGGGGCCCTGCAGGTAGAGCTGGAACAGGATGACAGGGGCCCCGCAGGTAGAGCTGGATAAGGATGACAGGGGCCCCACAGGTAGAGCTGGAGCAGGATGACAGGGGCCCCGCAGATAGAGCTGGAGCAGGATGACAGGGGCCCCGCAGGTAGAGCTGCAGCAGGATGACAGGGGCCCCGCAGTATGGCAGAGGATGCAGCTGGTTTGGCCACTGGTGCCGGGGCCCCGCAGGGTGACAGGTCACTGGGCACAGTCTTATCTTCAGCTGCTGCTGCAATGGACGCCCAGAGGAAACAGCAATCACACATGGCCGGAAAGAGAACAGAGGAATTTAGAAAAAAAATATTTGCAGGATCTTGGCTTAGGAAAGAAAAACATTGGAGAGAGCGGGAAGTGCGGAGCGATGGCGCCACCTACTGTCCAGCCACAGGAAGTGACAGCCCCAGGCACCAGCGGGGTTATAGGGCAACAAAACGTCTTAAAGGGGAACTGCCATAAATCCCTCCAATCCCAAACTTCTGTCCACACATGAGAGACCCTGGAAGTGACCCGTACACACAGGAGCAAGGTGGGGGGCCCTCAATGTGGCCCTAAAGAAAATCCAAGATTGTAAATACACTGTGGGAAGGAGTCCATTCATTCAGCAATACTTCAGGACCTTGGATAGGGGGGCGAGGAGCTGCCGCTGCTAGGGGGAGACAACTACGCAATGATGGACTGCTGCGCCCCCAACACTTTACACAGGACTGCTGCGCCCCCAACACTTTACACAGGACTGCTGCACCCCCAACACTTTACACAGGACTGCTGCGCCCCCAACACTTTACACAGGACTGCTGCGCCCCCAACACTTTACACAGGACTGCTGCGCCCCCAACACTTTACACAGGACTGCTGCACCCCCAACACTTTACACAGGACTGCTGCGCCCCCAACACTTTACACAGGACTGCTGCGCCCCCAACACTTTACACAGGACTGCTGCGCCCCCAACACTTTACACAGGACTGCTGCGCCCCCAACACTTTACACAGGACTGCTGCACCCCCAACACTTTACACAGGACTGCTGTGCCACAACACTTTACACAGGACTGCTGCACCCCCAACACTTTACACAGGACTGCTGCACCCCCAACACTTTACACAGGACTGCTGCACCCCCAACACTTTACACAGGACTGCTGCGCCCCCAACACTTTACACAGGACTGCTGTGCCCCCAACACTTTACACAGGACTGCTGCGCCCCCAACACTTTACACAGGACTGCTGCGCCCCCAACACTTTACACAGGACTGCTGTGCCCCCAACACTTTACACAGGACTGCTGCGCCCCCAACACTTTACACAGGACTGCTGCGCCCCCAACACTTTACACAGGACTGCTGCGCCCCCAACACTTTACACAGGACTGCTGCACCCCCAACACTTTACACAGGACTGCTGCGTCCCCAACACTTTACACAGGACTGCTGCACCCCCAACACTTTACACAGGACTGCTGCGCCCCCAACACTTTACACAGGACTGCTGTGCCCCCAACACTTTACACAGGACTGCTGCGCCCCCAACACTTTACACAGGACTGCTGCGCCCCCAACACTTTACACAGGACTGCTGCACCCCCAACACTTTACACAGGACTGCTGCACCCCCAACACTTTACACAGGACTGCTGTGCCACAACACTTTACACAGGACTGCTGTGCCACAACACTTTACACAGGACTGCTGCACCCCCAACACTTTACACAGGACTGCTGCGCCCCCAACACTTTACACAGGACTGCTGTGCCACAACACTTTACACAGGACTGCTGCGCCCCCAACACTTTACACAGGACTGCAGCGCCCCCAACACTTTACACAGGACTGCTGCGCCCCCAACACTTTACACAGGACTGCTGCACCCCCAACACTTTACACAGGACTGCTGTGCCCCAACACTTTACACAGGACTGCTGCACCCCCAACACTTTACACAGGACTGCTGTGCCCCAACACTTTACACAGGACTGCTGCGCCCCCAACACTTTACACAGCACTGCTGCGCCCCCAACACTTTACACAGGACTGCTGCACCCCCAACACTTTACACAGGACTGCTGTGCCACAACACTTTACACAGGACTGCTGCGCCCCCAACACTTTACACAGGACTGCAGCGCCCCCAACACTTTACACAGGACTGCTGCGCCCCCAACACTTTACACAGGACTGCTGTGCCCCAACACTTTACACAGGACTGCTGCGCCCCAACACTTTACACAGGACTGCTGCGCCCCCAACACTTTACACAGGACTGCTGCACCCCCAACACTTTACACAGGACTGCTGCGCCCCCAACACTTTACACAGGACTGCTGCGCCCCCAACACTTTACACAGGAATGCTGCGCCCCCAACACTTTACACAGGACTGCTGTGCCCCAACACTTTACACAGGACTGCTGCGCCCCCAACACTTTACACAGCACTGCTGCGCCCCCAACACTTTACACAGGACTGCTGCACCCCCAACACTTTACACAGGACTGCTGTGCCACAACACTTTACACAGGACTGCTGCGCCCCCAACACTTTACACAGGACTGCAGCGCCCCCAACACTTTACACAGGACTGCTGCGCCCCCAACACTTTACACAGGACTGCTGCGCCCCCAACACTTTACACAGGACTGCAGCGCCCCCAACACTTTACACAGGACTGCTGCGCCCCCAACACTTTACACAGGACTGCTGCGCCCCCAACACTTTACACAGGACTGCTGTGCCCCAACACTTTACACAGGACTGCTGCGCCCCCAACACTTTACACAGCACTGCTGCGCCCCCAACACTTTACACAGGACTGCTGCACCCCCAACACTTTACACAGGACTGCTGTGCCCCAACACTTTACACAGGACTGCTGCGCCCCAACACTTTACACAGGACTGCTGCGCCCCCAACACTTTACACAGGACTGCTGCACCCCCAACACTTTACACAGGACTGCTGCGCCCCCAACACTTTACACAGGACTGCTGCGCCCCCAACACTTTACACAGGAATGCTGCGCCCCCAACACTTTACACAGGACTGCTGTGCCCCAACACTTTACACAGGACTGCTGCGCCCCCAACACTTTACACAGGACTGCTGTGCCCCAACACTTTACACAGGACTGCTGCACCCCCAACACTTTACACAGGACTGCTGCGCCCCCAACACTTTACACAGGACTGCTGCGCCCCCAACACTTTACACAGGACTGCTGCGCCCCCAACACTTTACACAGGACTGCTGCGTCCCCAACACTTTACATAGGACTGCTGCGCTCCCAACATTTACACAGGACTGCTGCGCCCCCAACACTTTACACAGGACTGCTGCGCTCCCAACATTTACACAGGACTGCTGCGCCCCCAACACTTTAAACTGGACTGCTGCGCCCCCAACACTTTACACAGGACTGCTGCGCCCCCAACACTTTACACAGGACTGCTGTGCCCCCAACACTTTACACAGGACTGCTGCGTCCCCAACACTTTACACAGGACTGCTGCGCCCCCAACAATTTACACAGGACTGCTGCACCCCCAACACTTTACACAGGACTGCTGCGTCCCCAACACTTTACACAGGACTGCTGCGCCCCCAACAATTTACACAGGACTACTGCTGCTGGAGACCAACGAGAGGAGATACCAGGGGTCTACAGGCTGGAGACCACCGAGAGGGGATACCAGGGGTCTACAGGCTGGAGACCACCGAGAGGAGATACCAGGGGTCTACAGGCTGGAGACCACCGAGAGGAGATACCAGGGGTCTACAGGCTGGAGACCACCGAGAGGGGATACCAGGAGTCTACAGGCTGGAGACCACCAAGAGGGGATACCAGGGGTCTACAGGCTGGAGACCACCGAGAGGAGATACAAGGTATCTACAGGTTGGAGACCTCCGAGAGGAGATACCAGGGGTCTACAGGCTGGAGACCACCGAGAGGGGATACAAGGTATCTACAGGTTGGAGACCTCCGAGAGGAGATACCAGGGGTCTACAGGCTGGAGACCACCGAGAGGGGATACAAGGTATCTACAGGTTGGAGACCACCGAGAGGGGATACCAGGGGTCTACAGGCTGGAGACCACCGAGAGGGGATACAAGGTATCTACAGGTTGATGACCACCGAGAGGAGATACCAGGGGTCTACAGACTGGAGACCACCGAGAGGAGATACCAGGGGTCTATAGGCTGGAGACCACCGAGAGGAGATACCAGGGATCTACAGACAGGAGACCACCGAGAGGGGATACCAGGGGTCTATAGGCTGGAGACCACCGAGAGGAGATACCAGGGGTCTACAGGCTGGAGACCACCGAGAGGGGATACCAGGGGTCTACAGGCTGGAGACCACCGAGAGGGGATACAAGGTATCTACAGGTTGGAGACCACCGAGAGGAGATACCAGGGGTCTACAGACTGGAGACCACCGAGAGGAGATACCAGGGGTCTACAGGCTGGAGACCACCGAGAGGGGATACCAGGGGTCTACAGGCTGGAGACCACCGAGAGGAGATACAAGGTATCTACAGGTTGGAGACCACCGAGAGGAGATACCAGGGGTCTACAGGCTGGAGACCACCGAGAGGGGATACAAGGTATCTACAGGTTGGAGACCTCCGAGAGGAGATACCAGGGGTCTACAGGCTGGAGACCACCGAGAGGGGATACAAGGTATCTACAGGTTGGAGACCACCGAGAGGGGATACCAGGGGTCTACAGGCTGGAGACCACCGAGAGGGGATACAAGGTATCTACAGGTTGATGACCACCGAGAGGAGATACCAGGGGTCTACAGACTGGAGACCACCGAGAGGAGATACCAGGGGTCTATAGGCTGGAGACCACCGAGAGGAGATACCAGGGATCTACAGACAGGAGACCACCGAGGGGAGATACCAGGGGTCTACAGACTGGAGACCACCGAGAGGAGATACCAGGGGTCTACAGGCTGGAGACCACCGAGAGGGGATACCAGGGGTCTACAGGCTGGAGACCACCGAGAAGAGATACCAGGGGTCTACAGGCTGGAGACCACCGAGAGGAGATACCAGGGGTCTACAGGCTGGAGACCACCGAGAGGGGATACCAGGGGTCTACAGGCTGGAGACCACCGAGAGGAGATACAAGGTATCTACAGGTTGGAGACCACCGAGAGGAGATACCAGGGGTCTACAGGCTGGAGACCACCGAGAGGAGATACAAGGTATCTACAGGTTGGAGACCACCGAGAGGAGATACCAGGGGTCTACAGGCTGGAGACCACCGAGAGGGGATACAAGGTATCTACAGGTTGGAGACCACCGAGAGGAGATACCAGGGGTCTACAGACTGGAGACCACCGAGAGGAGATACCAGGGGTCTATAGGCTGGAGACCACCGAGAGGAGATACCAGGGATCTACAGACAGGAGACCACCGAGAGGGGATACCAGGGGTCTATAGGCTGGAGACCACCGAGAGGAGATACCAGGGGTCTACAGGCTGGAGACCACCGAGAGGGGATACCAGGGGTCTACAGACTGGAGACCACCGAGAGGGGATACAAGGGATCTACAGACTGGAGACCACAGAGAGGAGATACCAGGGGTCTACAGGCTGGAGACCACCGAGAGGAGATACCAGGGGTCTACAGGCTGGAGACCACCGAGAGGGGATACCAGAGGTCTACAGGCTGGAGACCACCGAGAGGGGATACCAGAGGTCTACAGGTTGGAGACCACCGAGAGGAGATACCAGGGGTCTACAGACTGGAGACCACCGAGAGGAGATACCAGGGGTCTACAGGCTGGAGACCACCGAGAGGAGATACTAGGGGTCTACAGGCTGGAGACCACCAAGAGGAGATACCAGGGGCCTACAGCCTGGAGACCACCGAGAGGGGATACCAGGGGTCTACAGGTTGGAGACCACCGAGAGGGGATACCAGGGGTCTACAGCCTGGAGACCACCGAGAGGAGATACCAGGGGTCTACAGGCTGGAGACCACCGAGAGGGGATACCAGGGGTCTACAGACTGGAGACCACCGAGAGGGGATACCAGGGGTCTACAGACAGGAGACCACCGAGAGGAGATACCAGGGGTCTACAGACTGGAGACCACCGAGAGGGGATACAAGGGATCTACAGACTGGAGACCACCGAGAGGAGATACCAGGGGTCTACAGACTGGAGACCACCGAGAGGGGATACAAGGGGTCTATAGGCTGGAGACCACCGAGAGGGGATACCAGGGGTCTACAGACAGGAGACCACCAAGAGGAGATACCAGGGATCTACAGAGTGGAGACCACCGAGAGGGGATACAAGGGGTCTACAGGCTGGAGACCACCGAGAGGGGATACAAGGGGTCTACAGGCTGGAGACCACCGAGAGGGGATGCCAGGGGTCTATAGGCTAGAGACTATCAAGAGGAGATACCAGGGGTCTACAGGCTGGAGACCACCGAGAGGAGATACCAGGGGTCTACAGGCTGGAGTCCACCGAGAGGAGATACCAGGGGTCTACAGGCTGGAGACCACCGAGAGGAGATACCAGGGGTCTACAGGCTGGAGACCACCGAGAGGAGATACCAGGGGTCTACAGACTGGAGACCACCGAGAGGAGATACCAGGGGTCTATAGGCTGGAGACCACCGAGAGGAGATACCAGGGATCTACAGACAGGAGACCACCGAGAGGGGATACCAGGGGTCTATAGGCTGGAGACCACCGAGAGGAGATACCAGGGGTCTACAGGCTGGAGACCACCGAGAGGGGATACCAGGGGTCTACAGACTGGAGACCACCGAGAGGGGATACAAGGGATCTACAGACTGGAGACCACAGAGAGGAGATACCAGGGGTCTACAGGCTGGAGACCACCGAGAGGAGATACCAGGGGTCTACAGGCTGGAGACCACCGAGAGGGGATACCAGAGGTCTACAGGCTGGAGACCACCGAGAGGGGATACCAGAGGTCTACAGGTTGGAGACCACCGAGAGGAGATACCAGGGGTCTACAGACTGGAGACCACCGAGAGGAGATACCAGGGGTCTACAGGCTGGAGACCACCGAGAGGAGATACTAGGGGTCTACAGGCTGGAGACCACCAAGAGGAGATACCAGGGGCCTACAGCCTGGAGACCACCGAGAGGGGATACCAGGGGTCTACAGGTTGGAGACCACCGAGAGGGGATACCAGGGGTCTACAGCCTGGAGACCACCGAGAGGAGATACCAGGGGTCTACAGGCTGGAGACCACCGAGAGGGGATACCAGGGGTCTACAGACTGGAGACCACCGAGAGGGGATACCAGGGGTCTACAGACAGGAGACCACCGAGAGGAGATACCAGGGGTCTACAGACTGGAGACCACCGAGAGGGGATACAAGGGATCTACAGACTGGAGACCACCGAGAGGAGATACCAGGGGTCTACAGACTGGAGACCACCGAGAGGGGATACAAGGGGTCTATAGGCTGGAGACCACCGAGAGGGGATACCAGGGGTCTACAGACAGGAGACCACAAAGAGGAGATACCAGGGATCTACAGAGTGGAGACCACCGAGAGGGGATACAAGGGGTCTACAGGCTGGAGACCACCGAGAGGGGATACAAGGGGTCTACAGGCTGGAGACCACCGAGAGGGGATGCCAGGGGTCTATAGGCTGGAGACCACCGAGAGGGGATACCAGGGGTCTACAGGCTAGAGACCATCAAGAGGAGATACCAGGGGTCTACAGGCTGGAGACCACCGAGAGGAGATACCAGGGGTCTACAGGCTGGAGTCCACCGAGAGGAGATACCAGGGGTCTACAGGCTGGAGACCACCGAGAGGAGATACCAGGGGTCTACAGGCTGGAGACCACCGAGAGGAGATACCAGGGGTCTACAGGCTGGAGACCACCGAGAGGGGATACCAGGGGTCTACAGGCTGGAGACCACCGAGAGGGGATACCAGGGGTCTACAGACAGGAGACCACCGAGAGGAGATACCAGGGGTCTACAGGCTGGAGACCACCGAGAGGAGATACCAGGGGTCTACAGGCTGGAGACCACCGAGAGGGGATACCAGGGGTCTACAGGCTGGAGACCACCGAGAGGGGATACCAGGGATCTACAGCCTGCAGAGGTGATCACAGAGTGCAGGGGCTATTGTACCACCAGGGGGGCAGTGTCACCCCACAGCAGCACAGAGGTGTTACAGCAGCCCGGGGGGGGGGGTGACCCCCGAAGACCCTCACACACGTCCCCACATACAGGAGGGGGATCCCAGGGGAGAGACACAGCTGAGAGTCCGGGACAATGTACCAGTGCACATCCTAGGTGTCACATGCCAGTGCGCGGCTCCACTGATACATTGCTACAAACCCTCAGCTGTGTTATCAGGGCATTCATTAATACCACAGACGTTTCAATTCAGTGACAGCAAGCAGGAAGCTGCAGAACATTTTAATAACAAAGAACACGTGACCAACCATGACGGGGCCTCCCGAGGACGCTGACACTTCCGGATATCGCGGCTGCTAGGATACCGCCCGTCTGTCAGGAGCGCGGCGCGTAGCAGTGACGCAGAGCGGAGGAGCCGCCATCTTAACTGTGGGCAGCAGAGACTGGAAGTGGAGTGTCGCGCAGGGAGTCACCCGCCGGTCACACACATGGGTGCACAGTGCCGCTGCTGAACTACCGGATGGGAAAGAGCCGCGGGCGGAGCAGCGGTTACCGGTGCCGCGATCTGTGACGTCATCACCGCGCGACCACCGCGGCAGAGCTGTTTACCGACATGGACGAGGAGAAGGAATCACTAAGGAGGCAAATACAACTGCTACAGGGTGAGACAAGAACACAGGGGCCACAGAGGGGTATACAGGGGGAGAAGGGCCCCGGGGAGGTATACAGGGGGAGACAAGATCACAGGGGCCACAGAGGGGAAACCGGGGGTAGAGGGGATTAGGGAGGCCACAGAGGGGTATACAGGGGGAGAAGGGCCCCGGGGAGGTATACAGGGGGAGAAGGGCCCCGGGGAGGTATACAGGGGGAGAAGGGCCCCGGGGAGGGGATACGGGGGGAGACGGGCCCCGGGGAGGGGATACGGGGGGAGAAGGGCCCCGGGGAGGGGATACGGGGGGAGAAGGGCCCCGGGGGGGGGGGGGGGACAGGGGCCCCGTGGAGGGGGGGGGGGAGGAGGAGGAGGAGAAGCTGCAGATACAAGGATAGGGGGGAGGGAAAGGATTGTTACTTTGTTACTCTATTTTTGACTTCACTATGTTTTTGTTTTCTTTCAGGCCTGATTGACAGCCATAAGATTATCCACGGCAATGCGCCTGCTGCCACTCCAGCAGCGACCCCAAGATGGCAGACCGCCTCCCAGCCACCAGGGGGATTCCAGGGCAGAGGGGGATACCCACAGCCTCAGCCCAATCACAACTCCTGGAGGAAGAAATATTCACTGGTCAACCGGACGGCAGCAGCTGAGCTTCCTGGGGACATCCAGAGAGTTCCAGGTAGAGCAAAGATATCCGGAAATAAAAACCAACCCGCTGATGTGTCCAGCTTCAAATGGCAGCGGCCTGGACCCTCAGAGAGTCTGACACGACCTGGACCCTCAGAAAGCGCTGCGGCACCGTCCACGTCTGCACAGCGAGGGGCCCGACCCATAACCTCAGGAAGCCACAATAATCCGGGCCACAGCCAAGGGTCTCACAAAGAAATCCTCAGGGGGACAGCCAAGACTTGTAAACCACTGACTATAACTGCCCCAACCCAAGTACTGGCAAGACCCCAGCCGCCTGTCGTGAAGCCCCCTGTGCCCCTCCCAAAGACCGAAGTGATTTGTCCAGCCCCTAAACCCAATGTAGGTTCTTTACCCCAAAGAAGCAATGAAGCTGTCACTGCCAATAGAGTTACAAGAAGTCAAAAGACCAAATATAGGTGGGTGGCGGATTCTCCCAGAGCCCCCCCTAAGAAAGTCAGCCCCGCAGCCAAGAAGGTATCCATCGGCGAGAAACTGGAGACCCCCACGAAAGTGAGGAAGGATGGCGCAAACCCAAAGACAGCAGCACAGAAGAACCGATACAAGTGGAAGGCTGAGAGCATTGTGTCCTCCACTCCCAACCGGTCACCTGCCTCAAATCGGGGGGCTCCCAGGTCTGGCCCAGCTACACCCCAGCATAACAAAGCATCAGGGGTGGCGACAGCTGCCTCATTCAAGACTCCTACACATTCTAGCTACAAAGTGAAAAGCAAGACAAAGATTATCAAGAGAAGGAGCACATCCAGGTATAATCACAGGGAGGGAGGGAAAGGGAGAGCAGAATAGTGAGTGCAGCTCTGGAGTATAATACAGGATGTAACTCAGGATCAGTACAGGATAAGTAATGTCATGTATGTACACAGTGACTGCACCAGCAGCAGAATAGTGAGTGCAGCTCTGGAGTATAATACAGGATGTAACGCAGGATCAGTACAGGATAAGTAATGTCATGTATGTACACAGTGACTGCACCAGCAGCAGAATAGTGAGTGCAGCTCTGCGGTATAATACAGGATGTAACTCAGGATCAGTACAGGATAAGTAATGTCATGTATGTACACAGTGACTGCACCAGCAGCAGAATAGTGAGTGCAGCTCTGGGTTATAATACAGGATGTAACTCAGGATCAGTACAGGATAAGTAATGTCATGTATGTACACAGTGACTGCACCAGCAGCAGAATAGTGAGTGCAGCTCTGGGGTATAATACAGGATGTAACTCAGGATCAGTACAGGATAAGTAATGTCATGTATGCACACAGTGACTGCACCAGCAGCAGAATAGTGAGTGCAGCTCTGGGGTATAATACAGGATGTAACTCAGGATCAGTACCGGATAAGTAATGTCATGTATGTACACAGTGACTGCACCAGCAGCAGAACAGTGAGTGCAGCTCTTCGGATATAATACAGGATGTAACTCAGGATCAGTACAGGATAAGTAATGTCATGCATGTACACAGTGACTGCACCAGCAGCAGAATAGTGAGTGCAGCTCTGGGGTATAATACAGGATGTCACTCAGGATCAGTACAGGATAAGTAATGTCATGTATGTACACAGTGACTGCACCAGCAGCAGAATAGTGAGTGCAGCTCTGGGGTATAATACAGGATGTAACTCAGGATCAGTACAGGATAAGTAATGTCATGTATGTACACAGTGACTGCACCAGCAGCAGAATAGTGAGTGCAGCTCTGGGGTATAATACAGGATGTAACTCAGGATCAGTACAGGATAAGTAATGTCATGTATGTACACAGTGACTGCACCAGCAGCAGAATAGTGAGTGCAGCTCTGCGGTATAATACTGGATGTAACTCAGGATCAGTACAGGATAAGTAATGTCATGTATGTACACAGTGACTGCACCAGCAGCAGAATAGTGAGTGCAGCTCTGCGGTATAATACAGGATGTAACTCAGGATCAGTACAGGATAAGTAATGTCATGTATGTACACAGTGACTGCACCAGCAGCAGAATAGTGAGTGCAGCTCTGGAGAATAATACAGGATGTAACTCAGGATCAGTACAGGATAAGTAATGTCATGTATGTACACAGTGACTGCACCAGCAGCAGAATAGTGAGTGCAGCTCTGGGGTATAATACAGGATGTAACTCAGGATCAGTACAGGATTAGTAATGTCATGTATGTACACAGTGACTGCACCAGCAGCAGATAGTGAGTGCAGCTCTGGGGTATAATACAGGATGTAACTCAGGATCAGTACAGGATAAGTAATGTCATGTATGTACACAGTGACTGCACCAGCAGCAGAATAGTGAGTGCAGCTCTGGAGTATAATGCAGGATGTAACTCAGGATCAGTACAGGATAAGTAATGTCATGTATGTACACAGTGACTGCACCAGCAGCAGAATAGTGAGTGCAGCTCTGGGGTATAATATACATCTTGCATTATATTATCTACTTTCTACTGTTCTTCAGGTCTCCTGCAGATAAGAAGTCTTCTCCCTTGGCTCCGCTGATGATGAAGAGTCATTACTCCCTGCGCAGGCGGAGTTCTCCTCGTGTGAAGTCTCCATGTACAGTAAAAAGAATTTCACCCCGGGGGCTCGTCCACATTTCCAAACACAGACTACGAAGACTGCCCCCTAGTGGCAAGCAGCCGAGCCCTCCTGTGCGGGAAGGTAGGAGAATGTGACTGTGATGCTCCTTACATAATTTTCTCTGTAATTCTTTTGGCTCTTGATAGCAGCCCTTCGCCTCGGGAGGTACCATACAGGTAGGTCTCTTCCCACATTTTCAGTTGCACTGCAATTAACCCTTACAGGACCTTGGGACTCGCGTGTTTGGGAAATGGCAGAACCTCATATTTCTGGTGAGCTTTTACAGCTTTTTCATCTTCTTCTGCTGATCTAATCCTTAGTACACGGCGGAGTCGCAGTAAAAACCCTGAAGGAGTTAAACATTGTAATATTTGATCAGAAAGGAACTGCTGC
The DNA here is from genome assembly GCF_040894005.1 of Engystomops pustulosus. Taxonomy (NCBI): domain Eukaryota; kingdom Metazoa; phylum Chordata; class Amphibia; order Anura; family Leptodactylidae; genus Engystomops; species Engystomops pustulosus. The sequence goes on along the minus strand of NC_092415.1, from coordinate 3,279,904 downwards.
CCCTAGTACTGTATCCGGTGGTCATTAGTGTGTACTACAAGCACTCGCCCCCTCTGCCTGGTGTTAGACTGCCCCTATGTGCTCTATATGGGGACCTATAGCTTTACATGGGTTACATTATGGGCCTTTTCTGATACAGATATATAATGTATAGAGGCCCCAGGACTGTACAGGGTATATAGTGTTACCTGGGGGTCACCATGTAATGTATAGAGATCCCAGGACTGTACAGGGTATATAGTGTTACCTGGGGGTGACCATGTAATGTATAGAGATCCCAGGACTGTACAGGGTATATAGTGTTACCTGGGGGTGACCATGTAATGTATAGAGATCCCAGGACTGTACAGGGTATATAGTGTTACCTGGGGGTCACCATGTAATGTATAGAGGCTCCAGGACTGTACAGGGTATATAGTGTTACCTGGGGGTCACCATGTAATGTATAGAGGCTCCAGGACTGTACAGGGTATATATAGTGTTACCCGGGGGTCACCATGTAATGTATAGAGGCCCCAGGACTGTACAGGGTATATAGTGTTACCTGGGGGTGACCATGTAATGTATAGAGATCCCAGGACTGTACAGGGTATATAGTGTTACCTGGGGGTCACCATGTAATGTATAGTGGCCTCAGGACTGTACAGGGTGTATAGTGTTACCTGGGGGTCACCATGTAATGTATAGAGGCTCCAGGACTGTACAGGGTATATAGTGTTACCAGGGGGTCACATGTAATGTATAGAGGCCCCAGGACTGTACAGGGTATATAGTGTTACCTGGTGGTCACCATGTAATGTATAGAGATCCCAGGACTGTACAGGGTGTATAGTGTTACCTGGGGGTCACCATGTAATGTATAGAGGTCCCAGGACTGTACAGGGTATATAGTGTTACCTGGGGGTCACCATGTAATGTATAGAGATCCCAGGACTGTACAGGGTATATAGTGTTACCTGGGGGTCACCATGTAATGTATAGAGGCCCCAGGACTGTACAGGGTATATAGTGTTACCTGGGGGTCACCATGTAATGTATAGAGGCCCCAGGACTGTACAGGGTATATAGTGTTACCTGGGGGTGACCATGTAATGTATAGAGGTCCCAGGACTGTACAGGGTATACAGTGTTACCTGGGGGTCACCATGTAATGTATAGAGGCCCCAGGACTGTACAGGGTATATAGTGTTACCTGGGGGTCACCATGTAATGTATAGAGGCTCCAGGACTGTACAGGGTATATAGTGTTACCTGGGGGTGACCATGTAATGTATAGAGATCCCAGGACTGTACAGGGTATATAGTGTTACCTGGGGGTCACCATGTAATGTATAGAGGGCCCAGGACTGTACAGGGTATATAGTGTTACCTGGGGGTCACCATGTAATGTATAGAGGGCCCAGGACTGTACAGGGTATATAGTGTTACCTGGGGGTCACCATGTAATGTATAGAGGCTCCAGGACTGTACACGGTGTATAGTGTTACCTGGGGGTCACCATGTAATGTATAGAGGCTCCAGGACTGTACAGGGTATATAGTGTTACCTGGGGGTCACCATGTAATGTATAGAGATCCCAGGACTGTACAGGGTATATAGTGTTACCAGGGTGTCACCATGTAATGTATAGAGGGCCCAGGACTGTACAGGGTATATAGTGTTACCAGGGGGTCACCATGTAATGTATAGAGGGCCCAGGACTGTACAGCGTATATAGTGTTACCTGGGGGTCACCATGTAATGTATAGAGGCCCCAGGACTGTACAGGGTATATAGTGTTACCTGGGGGTCACCATGTAATGTATAGAGGTCCCAGGACTGTACAGGGTATATAGTGTTACCTGGGGGTGACCATGTAATGTATAGAGGTCCCAGGACTGTACAGGGTATATAGTGTTACCTGGGGGTCACCATGTAATGTATAGAGGCCCCAGGACTGTACAGGGTATATAGTGTTACCTGGGGGTCACCATGTAATGTATAGAGGCCCCAGGACTGTACAGGGTATATAGTGTTACCTGGGGGTCACCATGTAATGTATAGAGGCCCCAGGACTGTACAGGGTATATAGTGTTACCTGGGGGTGACCATGTAATGTATAGAGGGCCCAGGACTGTACAGGGTGTATAGTGTTACCTGGGGGTGACCATGTAATGTATAGAGGGCCCAGGACTGTACAGGGTATATAGTGTTACCTGGGGGTCACCATGTAATGTATAGAGGCCCCAGGACTGTACAGGGTGTATAGTGTTACCTGGGGGTCACCATGTAATGTATAGAGATCCCAGGACTGTTCAGGGTGTATAGTGTTACCTGGGGGTCACCATGTAATGTATAGAGGCCCCAGGACTGTACAGGGTATATAGTGTTACCTGGGGGTCACCATGTAATGTATAGAGGCCCCAGGACTGTACAGGATATATAGTGTTACCTGGGGGTGACCATGTAATGTATAGAGGGCCCAGGACTGTACAGGGTGTATAGTGTTACCTGGGGGTGACCATGTAATGTATAGAGGGCCCAGGACTGTACAGGGTATATAGTGTTACCTGGGGGTCACCATGTAATGTATAGAGGCCCCAGGACTGTACAGGGTGTATAGTGTTACCTGGGGGTCACCATGTAATGTATAGAGGCCCCAGGACTGTACAGGGTGTATAGTGTTACCTGGGGGTCACCATGTAATGTATAGAGGCCCCAGGACTGTACAGGGTGTATAGTGTTACCTGGGGGTCACCATGTAATGTATAGAGGCCCCAGGACTGTACAGGGTATATAGTGTTACCTGGGGGTGACCATGTAATGTATAGAGGCCCCAGGACTGTACAGGGTATATAGTGTTACCTGGGGGTGACCATGTAATGTATAGAGGCCCCAGGACTGTACAGGGTATATAGTGTTACCTGGGGGTCACCATGTAATGTATAGAGATCCCAGGACTGTACAGGGTATATAGTGTTACCTGGGGGTCACCAAGTAATGTATAGAGGCCCCAGGACTGTACAGGGTATATAGTGTTACCTGGGGGTCACCATGTAATGTATAGAGGCCCCAGGACTGTACAGGGTATATAGTGTTACCTGGGGGTGACCATGTAATGTATAGAGATCCCAGGACTGTACAGGGTATATAGTGTTACCTGGGGGTCACCATGTAATGTATAGTGGCCTCAGGACTGTACAGGGTGTATAGTGTTACCTGGGGGTCACCATGTAATGTATAGAGGCTCCAGGACTGTACAGGGTATATAGTGTTACCAGGGGGTCACATGTAATGTATAGAGGCCCCAGGACTGTACAGGGTATATAGTGTTACCTGGGGGTCACCATGTAATGTATAGAGGCCCCAGGACTGTACAGGGTATATAGTGTTACCTGGGGGTGACCATGTAATGTATAGAGGTCCCAGGACTGTACAGGGTATACAGTGTTACCTGGGGGTCACCAAGTAATGTATAGAGGCTCCAGGACTGTACAGGGTGTATAGTGTTACCTGGGAGTCACCATGTAATGTATAGAGGCCCCAGGACTGTACAGGGTATATAGTGTTACCTGGGGGTCACCATGTAATGTATAGAGGCCCCAGGACTGTACAGGGTATATAGTGTTACCTGGGGGTCACCGTGTAATGTATAGAGGCCCCAGGACTGTACAGGGTGTATAGTGTTACCTGGGGGTCACCGTGTAATGTATAGAGATCCCAGGACTGTACAGGGTATATAGTGTTACCTGGGGGTGACCGTGTAATGTATAGAGATCCCAGGACTGTACAGGGTATATAGTGTTACCTGGGGGTGACCGTGTAATGTATAGAGATCCCAGGACTGTACAGGGTATATAGTGTTACCTGGGGGTCACCATGTAATGTATAGAGGCTCCAGGACTGTACAGGGTATATAGTGTTACCAGGGGGTCACATGTAATGTATAGAGGCCCCAGGACTGTACAGGGTATATAGTGTTACCTGGGGGTCACCATGTAATGTATAGAGGCCCCAGGACTGTACAGGGTATATAGTGTTACCTGGGGGTGACCATGTAATGTATAGAGATCCCAGGACTGTACAGGGTATACAGTGTTACCTGGGGGTCACCAAGTAATGTATAGAGGCTCCAGGACTGTACAGGGTGTATAGTGTTACCTGGGAGTCACCATGTAATGTATAGAGGCCCCAGGACTGTACAGGGTATATAGTGTTACCTGGGGGTCACCATGTAATGTATAGAGGCCCCAGGACTGTACAGGGTATATAGTGTTACCTGGGGGTCACCGTGTAATGTATAGAGGCCCCAGGACTGTACAGGGTGTATAGTGTTACCTGGGGGTCACCATGTAATGTATAGAGATCCCAGGACTGTACAGGGTATATAGTGTTACCTGGGGGTGACCGTGTAATGTATAGAGATCCCAGGACTGTACAGGGTATATAGTGTTACCTGGGGGTCACCATGTAATGTATAGAGGCCCCAGGACTGTACAGGGTATATAGTGTTACCTGGGGGTCACCATGTAAGGTATAGAGGGCCCAGGACTGTACAGGGTATATAGTGTTACCTGGGGGTCACCATGTAATGTATAGAGGTCCCAGGACTGTACAGGGTGTATAGTGTTACCTATATAATGGTGACACATTCTGAGCTGTGTGGAGCCCCTGAGATTATGGGGCCACTTGCGGGCGCTGAATTTTGTCCTCGGCAGCTGCAGAACCTCTTCCAGCTGTGGTTCCCTGATGTGTGTGGTCGCAGTCCTCCAGGCGCCCAGCAGGGGGCAGCCTCTCGCCTCCTCTCTGTGCAGTTATTGATGGCCCAATTTCTGGCTGATGTGAGAGGAGACAGATAACCAGTGACTCCGGGCCCCGCGTCCGCCATGGCGCCCCCGCCCCCCGCGCTCATTCCTCACCGCTGATAAGACCCTCGTATATAATTATCCTTGCAAATTGGATTGTTTTAAATAACGCAGCCCCCGTTCCCGCCCGTCGCCCTGAGTTACCGCCGCCGGGTAATGGTCGCCTTCAATCAATTTCCTCGCCATTAGAAATTCCATCACAATCAACATTAAAGTTTATTTGCGGCGGCGCCCCCCCCCCTCCCCCCCGGCCGTGAATCAGCGAGAGGTCAGACGCCATCGCCATCCGCCGATAACAGGACTAATAAAAAGAGGAAATTGAATCACTAAAGATGGCGGCCGGGAGAGTGCATAAACCCCAGAGGGAACCAGCACCGGCCCGGGAGAGAAGAGGGACCGACCCGTGTGCGGGAATAGCCGCAGTGTACACTGACACACCTGTACTCTCTGCGGGATACAGTCTATTACTCTCTGTTATCAGCCATTACACCCCGGGGAGAGGAGACTGTACAGGAGGATACAATCTATTACTCTCTGTTATCAGCCATTACATCCCGGGGAGAGGAGACTGTACAGGGGGATACAATCTATTACTCTCTGTTATCAGCCATTACATCCTGGGGAGAGGAGACTGTACAGGGGGGGATACAATCTATTACTCTCTGTTATCAGCCATTACACCCCGGGGAGAGGAGACTGTACAGGGGGGGATACAATCTATTACTCTCTGTTATCAGCCATTACCTCCTGGGGAGAGGAGACTGTACAGGGGGGGATACAATCTATTACTCTCTGTTATCAGCCATTACATCCCGGGGAGAGGAGACTGTACAGGGGGGATACAATCTATTACTCTCTGTTATCAGCCATTACACCCCGGGGAGAGGAGACTGTACAGGGGGGATACAATCTATTACTCTCTGTTATCAGCCATTACATCCCGGGGAGAGGAGACTGTACAGGGGGATACAATCTATTACTCTCTGTTATCAGCCATTACATCCTGGGGAGAGGAGACTGTACAGGGGGGGTACAATCTATTACTCTCTGTTATCAGCCATTACATCCCGGGGAGAGGAGACTGTACAGGGGGGGTACAATCTATTACTCTCTGTTATCAGCCATTACATTCCGGGGAGAGGAGACTGTACAGGGGGGGGGGTACAATCTATTACTCTCTGTTATCAGCCATTACACCCCGGGGAGAGGAGACTGTACAGGGGGGATACAATCTATTACTCTCTGTTATCAGCCATTACATCCCGGGGAGAGGAGACTGTACAGGGGGGATACAATCTATTACTCTCTGTTATCAGCCATTACACCCCGGGGAGAGGAGACTGTACAGGGGGGGATACAATCTATTACTCTCTGTTATCAGCCATTACATCCTGGGGAGAGGAGACTGTACAGGGGGATACAATCTATTACTCTCTGTTATCAGCCATTACATCCCGGGGAGAGGAGACTGTACAGGGGGGGATACAATCTATTACTCTCTGTTATCAGCCATTACATCCCGGGGAGAGGAGACTGTACAGGGGGGGGGGTACAATCTATTACTCTCTGTTATCAGCCATTACACCCCGGGGAGAGGAGACTGTACAGGGGAGGATACAATCTATTACTCTCTGTTATCAGCCATTCCATCCCGGGGAGAGGAGACTGTACAGGGGGGGATACAATCTATTACTCTCTGTTATCAGCCATTACATCCCGGGGAGAGGAGACTGTACAGGGGGGGATACAATCTATTACTCTCTGTTATCAGCCATTACATCCCGGGGAGAGGAGACTGTACAGGGGGGGGGGTACAATCTATTACTCTCTGTTATCAGCCATTACACCCCGGGGAGAGGAGACTGTACAGGGGAGGATACAATCTATTACTCTCTGTTATCAGCCATTCCATCCCGGGGAGAGGAGACTGTACAGGGGGGGATACAATCTATTACTCTCTGTTATCAGCCATTACATCCCGGGGAGAGGAGACTGTACAGGGGGTGATACAATCTATTACTCTCTGTTATCAGCCATTACACCCCGGGGAGAGGAGAGGAGACTGTACAGGGGGGGGGGGGGGATACAATCTATTACTCTCTGTTATCAGCCATTACACCCCGGGGAGAGGAGAGGAGACTGTACAGGGGGGGGGGGGATACAATCTATTACTCTCTGTTATCAGCCATTACATCCCGGGGAGAGGAGACTGTACAGGGGGGATACAATCTATTACTCTCTGTTATCAGCCATTACATCCCGGGGAGAGGAGACTGTACAGGGGGGATACAATCTATTACTCTCTGTTATCAGCCATGACATCCCGGGGAGAGGAGACTGTACAGGGGGGATACAATCTATTACTCTCTGTTATCAGCCATGACATCCCGGGGAGAGGAGACTGTACAGGGGGATACAATCTATTACTCTCTGTTATCAGCCATGACATCCCGGGGAGAGGAGACTGTACAGGGGGATACAATCTATTACTCTCTGTTATCAGCCATTACATCCCGGGGAGAGGAGACTGTACAGGGGGGATACAATCTATTACTCTCTGTTATCAGCTATTACATCCCGGGGAGAGGAGACTGTACAGGGGGGATACAATCTATTACTCTCTGTTATCAGCCATTACATCCCGGGGAGAGGAGACTGTACAGGGAGGATACAATCTATTACTCTCTGTTATCAGCCATTACATCCCGGGGAGAGGAGACTGTACAGGGGGGAATACAATCTATTACTCTCTGTTATCAGCCATTACATCCCGGGGAGAGGTAACGGCAGGACAGGTGTAAGCTCCGGGGGGCAGGGAGGGGTCTTCAGGGGCAGCTGTTGCTCTATGTCTTTATTTGGCTCTGGGGGGGTTTCTGGGACCTCCCTGCCTTGGGCACAGTGGACTCTGCGGGGTTAATGTCATTACCAGCCGGACTCTGACCCTGCTCATAAATCATTATCCCTGGAGCCCGGTTCCTCTGCTCAGGGGGGTATTGGTGAAAGTTCACATATTTGGCGCGTCGCCCGCCCCCTGGCATCGCGTGCATCTGACGGTGTTGAGTTTCCGTTGACATGTTTAGCGCTTACAGGTGACCAACGCCAAGCAGTGAATTCTGGGACATATTCCCTGGCCGGGCCCCTTTTGCCTGAGGAGGGATAAAGCAAGGGGTGCAGGGGCCCCCAAATTCCCTTCTGTCTGTAGGGATGGGCTCATGAGGGGGCGGGGGCCCTGCTGGAGATTTTCTGTGACTGGGGCAGATGGTTGCGTGGTTCAGGGTATGGGACGTCCACGTGGGACCCCGTAGTGTTATGACCAGGGTGCGGTATATTTTGGGCCCCCCCCCTCCCGCCTGCCCCCAGTCACGATAACACTTGTCACTTACATTTGTCATCCAGAAATACTTCCTTCTCGGTTTCCATCTTGACCCATCGACCCGGGAAGGCGACTTGTGTTCACAGCTCCAGGGTCCGGCCCCTCCAGGGGGTCTCTGCCCTGTAACCCCTTCAGTGCTGGGATAACTTTATTGTGTAATTGAAGAAGAAAACCTGGTTTCATAGCAGAATTTTGAATGCGGATCTAAATTTGACCACGCGGCATAGCAAGGCGCAGCACTAGAAGTGTGGATGCTGCTTTGGAGGTGACTGGAGCACATGTCGTGATGTAACAGCAGGACTATGACGTGAGTGTACAGGCAGTATCATGAATGATGATAGATTATGATATGATATAGCAGCGGGATTGAGATTGCTGCTCTGGATGTGACTGTAGCTTTGGGTGTGACTGCAGGTCATGACATAATGCATTGCACTGGATAGGGATGTGGTGTAATTTGAGGATTATGATTGCAGCTCTGGATGTGACTGGAGGAGAAGACTCCCGTAACTCGTATTATAGCAGTAATAATATGGTCCGGCTTTGCCCCCCACTCTCCTGAGCGCCCCCTTACCCTCTGCCATGGTGTGGGTTACATATACAATGTGGGATACGTGATCCCGCCTCACCCGGGGTATAAATAAGTTTGGGGTATGATCGGGATGTGGTGGGCTCCTGCCCTGTCACCGGACCCCCCCATAGCGGGCACACGATGCAATCCCCCCAGCACCAGAATTAGAGCCTATGATTCAGTGTGAGCTTTTTAATTAATCCTGAGTGACAACCTGCAGGTCACCGCTGCGAGATTATGTGTCACCCCGCATTAACCCCTTGTGGGGCATATACCGCATGCGATACTGAACTAAGTGCAGTGCTCAGAGCGCCTTATGCTCCAGTCAAACCCAGAGCTGCAGGCGCTCCCTGCTGGTGCAGTGTGTAAGCGCAGCCTAAGTCCTCCTTGTAGAGCTTCATCTCCCAGAATTCAGTGCAGCAGAGCACTTTACATCATAGCATAGTGGACACACGCACCGATACACCACTGTGGGTTTGTTACAGTGTATCGGCAGCAGTACAGTTTGCTTCTTACTTGCACTGATACAATGTTAGAAGATGAGCTGCGGGACATGGTCTGGATGGGGCTTCAGCCTCTAGACGTGAGCAGAGATATTCACTGACGGCAAGAGGAGATATTGAGGAAGAGAAGGCAAATGTGTATAGAAAGGTGAAAAATGCAGTTTTAGGTTTACTATTTAGAATGGAAATTTTTGGGACTTTCCAAAAGATTTCCTATTGCTGTCTCATCTCTGCTTGCTGTCAGTGGACGAGGACCCCCTGGCTCACATTCCTGGGCAGTAATTCTGTACTCAGCTAGTCCTGCTTTTAGCTGAGGGCTTGTTACAGTTATATCCCTTGTAGACAATGCTCTGTGAGTTCCAGAGTGATACATTGTAACAAACTCTTGAGCAATAAAATCCTGTTTAATTTTATAGGTAGGACTTATTTATTATAAAACTAGCAGCGGTGGTTGAGGGGTTGTTACTATTGTATCCAGTCTAGGCAATGCTCTGTGAGCTAAACCACGTGGACTTCAAGCTGATACATTGTAACAAACAGCAGGGATGATTGGGAGACTGTAACCTTGTACAGAGCGAGTTGTACTTCAGCTGAGGATCAGTTACAATTGTATCCAGTCTAGACAACGCTCTGTGAGCTCACAGACTGATCTAGAGAATCCAAGTCCTCCCGGTAGTTGCAGCGCTCTGTAATGGCGGGCGTCTGGCCGGCGCGCTGTGATTTATGTGGTGAGCGCCTCGTTATAGATGAGGCTCTTTAATATGATATAATTAGCTGTAATTAAATATTCCATCGCCTTCTTTGGTTTATCCCGTCCTCCATTTCACTGATTTATGGAAGAAAAATAGGAATCGCTTTTACAGAGCGCGGCAATTAAAGGAGTATTAAAGGGGAGGGGGGAGAAGGGCATCGCCCGAGGTGGTGACCATGTAGGGGGCACACGGGGACTCGGGGGTCATGTGTATATCACCCAGAATACCAGGGGAGGGGAGGGGGTCATGTGTATATCACCCAGAATACCAGGGGAGGGGAGGGGGTCATGTGTATATCACCCAGAATACCGGGGGGGGGAGGGGGTCATGTGTATATCACCCAGAATACCGGGGGGGGGGAGGGGGTCATGTGTATATCACCCAGAATACCGGGGGGGGGGTCATGTGTATATCACCCAGAATACCGGGGGGGGGGGGTCATGTGTATATCACCCAGAATACCGGGGGGGTCATGTGTATATCACCCAGAATACCGGGGGGGGTCATGTGTATATCACCCAGAATACCGGGGGGGGGGGTCATGTGTATATCACCCAGAATACCGGGGGGGGGGGGTCATGTGTATATCACCCAGAATACCGGGGGGGGGGTCATGTGTATATCACCCAGAATACCGGGGGGGTCATGTGTATATCACCCAGAATACCGGGGGGGGTCATGTGTATATCACCCAGAATACCGGGGGGGGGGGTCATGTGTATATCACCCAGAATACCGGGGGGGGGGGGTCATGTGTATATCACCCAGAATACCGGGGGGGGGGGTCATGTGTATATCACCCAGAATACCGGGGGGGGGGGTCATGTGTATATCACCCCAGAATACCGGGGGGGGGGGTCATGTGTATGTCACCCAGAATACCGGGGGGGGGTCATGTGTATATCACCCAGAATACCGGGGGGGGGGTCATGTGTATATCACCCAGAATACCGGGGGGGGGTCATGTGTATATCACCCAGAATACCGGGGGGGGGAGGGGGTCATGTGTATATCACCCAGAATACCGGGGGGGGGGAGGGGGTCATGTGTATATCACCCAGAATACCGGGGGGGGGAGGGGGTCATGTGTATATCACCCAGAATACCGGGGGGGGGGGTCATGTGTATATCACCCAGAATACCGGGGGGTGGGGGGTTTGGGGGTCATGTGTATATCACCCAGAATACCGGGGGGGGGGGGTCATGTGTATATCACCCAGAATACCGGGGGGGGGGGGGTCATGTGTATATCACCCAGAATACCGGGGGGGGGGTCATGTGTATATCACCCAGAATACCGGGGGGGGAGGGGGTCATGTGTATATCACCCAGAATAGGGGGGGGGGGGTCATGTGTATATCACCCAGAATACTGGGGGGGGGGTCATGTGTATATCACCCAGAATACTGGGGGGGGGGGGTCATGTGTATATCACCCAGAATACCGGGGGGGGGAGGGGGTCATGTGTATATCACCCAGAATACCGGGGGGGGAGGGGGTCATGTGTATATCACCCAGAATACCGGGGGGGGGGAGGGGGTCATGTGTATATCACCCAGAATACCGGGGGGGGGTCATGTGTATATCACCCAGAATACCGGGGGGGGGGGGTCATGTGTAGATCACCCAGAATACCGGGGGGGGGGGGTCATGTGTAGATCACCCAGAATACCGGGGGGGGGGGGGGGGGTCATGTGTATATCACCCAGAATACCGGGGGGGGGGGTCATGTGTATATCACCCAGAATACCGGGGGGGGGTCATGTGTATATCACCCAGAATACCGGGGGGGGGGGGTCATGTGTATATCACCCAGAATACCGGGGGGGGGGGGTCATGTGTATATCACCCAGAATACCGGGGGGGGGGGGTCATGTGTATATCACCCAGAATACCGGGGGGGGGGTCATGTGTATATCACCCAGAATACCGGGGGGGGAGGGGGTCATGTGTATATCACCCAGAATACCGGGGGGGGGGGGGGGTCATGTGTATATCACCCAGAATACCGGGGGGGGGGTCATGTGTATATCACCCAGAATACCGGGGGGGTCATGTGTATATCACCCAGAATACCGGGGGGGGGGGTCATGTGTATATCACCCAGAATACCGGGGGGTGGGGGGTTTGGGGGTCATGTGTATATCACCCAGAATACCGGGGGGGGGGGTCATGTGTATATCACCCAGAATACCGGGGGGGGGGTCATGTGTATATCACCCAGAATACCGGGGGGGGGAGGGGGTCATGTGTATATCACCCAGAATAGGGGGGGGGGGGTCATGTGTATATCACCCAGAATACTGGGGGGGGGGTCATGTGTATATCACCCAGAATACTGGGGGGGGGGGGTCATGTGTATATCACCCAGAATACCGGGGGGGGGAGGGGGTCATGTGTATATCACCCAGAATACCGGGGGGGGGAGGGGGTCATGTGTATATCACCCAGAATACCGGGGGGGGGGTCATGTGTATATCACCCAGAATACCGGGGGGGGTCATGTGTATATCACCCAGAATACCGGGGGGGGGGGTCATGTGTATATCACCCAGAATACCGGGGGGGTCATGTGTATATCACCCAGAATACCGGGGGGGGGGGGTTATGTGTATATCACCCAGAATACCGGGGGGGTCATGTGTATATCACCCAGAATACCGGGGGGGGGGGGGGTCATGTGTAGATCACCCAGAATACCGGGGGGGTCATGTGTATATCACCCAGAATACCGGGGGGGTCATGTGTATATCACCCAGAATACCGGGGGGGGTCATGTGTATATCACCCAGAATACCGGGGGGGGTCATGTGTATATCACCCAGAATACCGGGGGGGGTCATGTGTATATCACCCAGAATACCGGGGGGGGGGTCATGTGTATATCACCCAGAATACCGGGGGGGGGGTCATGTGTATATCACCCAGAATACCGGGGGGGGGGTCATGTGTATATCACCCAGAATACCGGGGGGGGGAGGGGGTCATGTGTATATCACCCAGAATACCGGGGGGGGGAGGGGGTCATGTGTATATCACCCAGAATACCGGGGGGGGGAGGGGGTCATGTGTATATCACCCAGAATACCGGGGGGGGGAGGGGGTCATGTGTATATCACCCAGAATACCGGGGGGGGGGGGGTCATGTGTATATCACCCAGAATACCGGGGGGGGGGGGTCATGTGTATATCACCCAGAATACCGGGGGGGGGGGGGGTCATGTGTATATCACCCAGAATACCGGGGGGGGGTCATGTGTATATCACCCAGAATACCGGGGGGGGGAGGGGGTCATGTGTATATCACCCAGAATACCGGGGGGGGGAGGGGGTCATGTGTATATCACCCAGAATACCGGGGGGGGGTCATGTGTATATCACCCAGAATACCGGGGGGGGGGGGTCATGTGTATATCACCCAGAATACCGGGGGGGGTCATGTGTATATCACCCAGAATACCGGGGGGGGGGTCATGTGTATATCACCCAGAATACCGGGGGGGGTCATGTGTATATCACCCAGAATACCGGGGGGGGGGGGGTCATGTGTATATCACCCAGAATACCGGGGGGGTCATGTGTATATCACCCAGAATACCGGGGGGGGTCATGTGTATATCACCCAGAATACCGGGGGGGGTCATGTGTATATCACCCAGAATACCGGGGGGGGGGGTCATGTGTATATCACCCAGAATACCGGGGGGGGGGTCATGTGTATATCACCCAGAATACCGGGGGGGGGGTCATGTGTATGTCACCCAGAATACCGGGGGGGGGGGGGGTCATGTGTATATCACCCAGAATACCGGGGGGGGGGGGGTCATGTGTATATCACCCAGAATACCGGGGGGGGGGGGGTCATGTGTATATCACCCAGAATACCGGGGGGGGGGTGTCATGTGTATATCACCCAGAATACCGGGGGGGGGGGGTCATGTGTATATCACCCAGAATACCGGGGGGGGGGGTCATGTGTAGATCAGTAGTGAGATGTAGTGGAAGTGTAGAAGTGGATGCCCCGGGGCTGGTGGGTTCTTGCCCGGGGGTCCGTTAAGGGCTGGGGAATTGTGCTTGCCCCCGTGGCTGTTGGGGGCTGGGGGGGGAGGTGCTTGCCCCGGGGCAGGGTCTGATCATACAGGACAGGAGAGAGACACAGGAATTGTGTGTCAGTTCTCCTGCTATTGTTCTATCAGGGAGCAGCTCGTCCTTCCTGCCCCCGGCACCTCCCCCCCCCCCCCCCCCGGGCTGCTGGTGGATGCCCCAGACCCTGCGGCCGATCATTGGCGCGTTCTCGGTTACCGCAGTTGGCGGCCGGGGGTCCCGGATTCTGCTCATTCCTGGGTATTTTCTTCTGCTCCAGACCACAACAGGTGGAAGTCATCAGCCCAACCCTAAATCACTCAGCGCCCCCCCTGGTAGTGCTGATGTATGGGGTCACGTGCTGTCAGGCCATGCTGGGAGTTGTAGTGCTTTTACACTGGGGACACAGGTCCGGATTTACTCTCCTGGCTGCAGGGATAAGGAGCGAGGCTTTAATATTCGGTGGTGCTCCAGGAACATCACACGATTACATCAAGTAGTTCACTTTTCGCTTAGTTAATCCCCAGACCTTTCACAGAAACAGCCCTGTCTTCAGCTCCCCCCTGGCCGCGGCCCCCTCTTCTCTCTGGTCTGTGGCCCGAGCCCCCTCTCTCTCTGGTCTGTGGCCGCGGCCCCCTCTTCTCTCTCTCTCTGGTCTGTGGCCGCGGCCCCCCTCTCTCTCTGGTCTGTGGCCGCGGCCCCCTCTTCTCTCTCTCTCTGGTCTGTGGCCCGATCCCCCTCTTCTCTCTCTCTGGTCTCTGGCCGCGGCCCCCTCTTCTCTCTCTCTCTCTCTCTCTCTCTTGGTCTCTGGCCCGATCCCCCTCTTCTCTCTCTCTGGTCTCTGGCCGCGGCCCCCTCTTCTCTCTCTCTCTCTCTCTCTCTCTCTGGTCTCTGGCCCGATCCCCCTCTTCTCTCTCTCTGGTCTCTGGCCGCGGCCCCCTCTTCTCTCTCTCTGGTCTGTGGCCCGAGCCCCCTCTTCTCTCTCTCTCTCTCTCTGGTCTCTGGCCCGATCCCCCTCTTCTCTCTCTCTCTGGTCTGTGGCCGCGGCCCCCTCTTCTCTCTCTCTGGTCTGTGGCCTCGGCCCCCCTCTTCTCTCTCTCTGGTCTGTGGCCCGGGCCCCCTCTTCTCTCTCTCTCTGGTCTGTGGCCGCGGCCCCCTCTTCTCTCTCTCTCTGGTCTGTGGCCCGAGCCCCCTCTCTCTCTGGTCTGTGGCCGCGGCCCCCTCTTCTCTCTCTCTCTGGTCTGTGGCCGCTCTGTGGCCGCGGCCCCCCTCTCTCTCTGGTCTGTGGCCGCGGCCCCCTCTTCTCTCTCTCTGGTCTGTGGCCGCGGCCCCCCTCTTCTCTCTCTCTCTCTGGCCTCTGGCCTCGGCCCCCCTCTTCTCTCTCTCTCTGGTCTCTGGCCCGATCCCCCTCTTCTCTCTCTCTCTGGTCTGTGGCCCGGGCCCCCTCTTCTCTCTCTCTCTGGTCTGTGGCCGCGGCCCCCTCTTCTCTCTCTCTCTGGTCTGTGGCCCGAGCCCCCTCTCTCTCTGGTCTGTGGCCGCGGCCCCCTCTTCTCTCTCTCTCTGGTCTGTGGCCGCGGCCCCCCTCTCTCTCTGGTCTGTGGCCGCGGCCCCCTCTTCTCTCTCTCTGGTCTGTGGCCGCGGCCCCCCTCTTCTCTCTCTCTCTCTGGCCTCTGGCCTCGGCCCCCCTCTTCTCTCTCTCTCTGGTCTCTGGCCCGATCCCCCTCTTCTCTCTCTCTCTGGTCTGTGGCCGCGGCCCCCTCTTCTCTCTCTCTCTGGTCTCTGGCCCGATCCCCCTCTTCTCTCTCTCTCTGGTCTCTGGCCCGATCCCCCTCTTCTCTCTCTCTGGTCTCTGGCCGCGGCCCCCTCTTCTCTCTCTCTGGTCTGTGGCCCGAGCCCCCTCTTCTCTCTCTCTCTGGTCTCTGGCCCGATCCCCCTCTTCTCTCTCTCTCTGGTCTGTGGCCGCAGCCCCCTCTTCTCTCTCTCTGGTCTGTGGCCCGAGCCCCCTCTTCTCTCTCTCTCTGGTCTCTGGCCCGATCCCCCTCTTCTCTCTCTCTCTGGTCTGTGGCCGCGGCCCCCCTCTTCTCTCTCTCTGGTCTGTGGCCTCGGCCCCCCTCTTCTCTCTCTCTGGTCTGTGGCCCGGGCCCCCTCTTCTCTCTCTCTCTGGTCTGTGGCCGCGGCCCCCTCTTCTCTCTCTCTCTGGTCTGTGGCCGCGGCCCCCTCTTCTCTCTCTCTGGTCTGTGGCCGCGGCCCCCTCTTCTCTCTCTCTCTGGTCTGTGGCCGCGGCCCCCTCTTCTCTCTCTCTGGTCTCTGGCCGCGGCCCCCTCTTCTCTCTCTCTCTCTCTGGCCTCTGGCCTCGGCCCCCCTCTTCTCTCTCTCTCTGGTCTCTGGCCCGAGCCCCCTCTTCTCTCTCTCTCTCTTCTCTCTCTCTCTCTGGCCGCGGCCCCCTCTTTTCTCTCTCTCTCTCTCTGGCCTCTGGCCCGAGCCCCCTCTTCTCTCTCTCTGGTCTCTGGCCCGAGCCCCCTCTTCTCTCTCTCTGGTCTCTGGCCCGATCCCCCTCTTCTCTCTCTCTCTGGCCTCGGCCCCCCTCTTCTCTCTCTCTCTGGTCTCTGGCCGCGGCCCCCTCTTCTCTCTCTCTGGTCTCTGGCCCGAGCCCCCTCTTCTCTCTCTCTGGTCTGTGGCCCGAGCCCCCTCTTCTCTCTCTCTGGTCTCTGGCCGCGGCCCCCCTCTTCTCTCTCTCTCTCTGGCCTCTGGCCTCGGCCCCCCTCTTCTCTCTCTCTCTGGTCTCTGGCCCGAGCCCCCTCTTCTCTCTCTCTCTCTCTCTCTCTCTCTCTGGCCGCGGCCCCCTCTTCTCTCTCTCTCTCTCTCTCTCTCTCTCTCTCTGGCCCGAGCCCCCTCTTCTCTCTCTCTGGTCTCTGGCCCGAGCCCCCTCTTCTCTCTCTCTGGTCTCTGGCCCGAGCCCCCTCTTCTCTCTCTCTCTGGCCTCTGGCCTCGGCCCCCCTCTTCTCTCTCTCTCTCTCTGGTCTCTGGCCCGAGCCCCCTCTTCTCTCTCTCTCTCTGGCCCGAGCCCCCTCTTCTCTCTCTCTCTCTCTCTCTCTCTCTGGTCTCTGGCCGCGGCCCCCTCTTCTCTCTAGCCCTCTCTCTCTCTCTCTCTCTCTCTCTCGAGCCCTCTCTCTCTCTCTCTCTCTCGAGCCCTCTCTCTCTCTCGAGCCCTCTCTCTCTCTCGAGCCCTCTCTCTCTCTCGAGCCCTCTCTCTCTCTCGAGCCCTCTCTCTCTCTCGAGCCCTCTCTCTCGAGCCCTCTCTCTCTCTCTCTCTCTCTCGAGCCCCCTCTTCTCTCTCTCTCTCTCTCTCGAGCCCCCTCTTCTCTCTCTCTCTCTCTCTCTCTCTCCTCTCTCTCTCTCTCTCTCTCTCTCTCTCTCTCTCTCTCTCTCTCTCTCTCTCGCCCGAGCCCCCTCTTCTCTCTCTCTCTCTCTCTGGCCCGAGCCCCCTCTCTCTCTCTCTCTCTCTCTCTCTGGTCTCTGGCCCGAGCCCCCTCTTCTCTCTCTCTCTCTCTCTCTGGTCTCTGGCCCGAGCCCCCTCTTCTCTCTCTCTCTCTCTCTCTGGTCTCTGGCCCGAGCCCCCTCTTCTCTCTCTCTCTCTCTCTCTCTCTCTCTCTCTGGTCTCTGGCCCGAGCCCCCTCTTCTCTCTCTCTCTCTCTCTCTCTCTCTCTCTGGTCTCTGGCCCGAGCCCCCTCTTCTCTCTCTCTCTCTCTCTCTCTCTGGTCTCTGGCCCGAGCCCCCTCTTCTCTCTCTCTCTCTGGTCTCTGGCCCGAGCCCCCTCTTCTCTCTCTCTCTCTCTCTCTCTCTCTCTCTGGTCTCTGGCCGCGGCCCCCTCTTCTCTCTAGCCCTCTCTCTCTAGCCCTCTCTCTCTCTCTCTCTCTCTCGAGCCCTCTCTCTCTCTCTCTCTCGAGCCCTCTCTCTCTCTCTCTCTCGAGCCCTCTCTCTCTCTCTCTCTCTCGAGCCCTCTCTCTCTCTCTCGAGCCCTCTCTCTCTCTCTCGAGCCCTCTCTCTCTCTCGAGCCCTCTCTCTCTCTCGAGCCCTCTCTCTCTCTCGAGCCCTCTCTCTCTCTCGAGCCCTCTCTCTCTCTCGAGCCCTCTCTCTCTCTCGAGCCCTCTCTCTCTCTCGAGCCCTCTCTCTCTCTCGAGCCCTCTCTCTCTCTCGAGCCCTCTCTCTCGAGCCCCTCTTCTCTCTCTCTCTCTCTCTCTCTCTCTCTCTCTCTCTCTCTCGCCCGAGCCCCCTCTTCTCTCTCTCTCTCTCTCTCTGGCCCGAGCCCCCTCTTCTCTCTCTCTCTCTCTCTCTCTGGTCTCTGGCCCGAGCCCCCTCTTCTCTCTCTCTCTCTCTCTCTCTCTGGTCTCTGGCCCGAGCCCCCTCTTCTCTCTCTCTCTCTCTCTCTCTCTGGTCTCTGGCCCGAGCCCCCTCTTCTCTCTCTCTCTCTCTCTCTCTCTCTGGTCTCTGGCCCGAGCCCCCTCTTCTCTCTCTCTCTCTCTCTCTCTCTCTGGTCTCTGGCCCGAGCCCCCTCTTCTCTCTCTCTCTCTCTCTCTGGTCTCTGGCCCGAGCCCCCTCTTCTCTCTCTCTCTCTCTCTCTCTCTCTCTCTCTCTCTCTGGTCTCTGGCCCGAGCCCCCTCTTCTCTCTCTCTCTCTCTCTCTGGTCTCTGGCCCGAGCCCCCTCTTCTCTCTCTCTCTCTCTCTCTGGTCTCTGGCCCGAGCCCCCTCTTCTCTCTCTCTCTCTCTGGTCTCTGGCTGCAGCCCCCTCAGAGCCATCAGTTTGGAGTGATGAAACTTCCTAATTATCAGCATGGAGGGCGCTGGGGGTGGCAGCTGGGGCACAGTATCCACGCCCGTCACTTCTGTCCTCCAGGACCCTCCTGGGAGAAGAGCAGGAAGCCGGACCCCATTCATGTACACGGAGGGTTATTTTAGGAAAGTCTTTCCTCCCATCAGGGTAAACAGGGTCCGGGGTCGCACTTGTGTTCCTTCTCACCCGGCCATATAAACGTGTCGGGTGACGCAGGGGAGCCGTGTAATTTCCAGGCCGCCTGTCACCAAACCCGCTAGAGGAGGCACCAGTGCCCCATCATGGGGTGATTTGGGGTGGATTTTGCATTTCTAAGGCCAGGTTTCCCCCTATGTATGATTATGCAGGGGTCTACAATTCCCACAACCCCCTGAAATATTGGGTTTAAGCTGGAAAGTGGCATCTCCTATGGGCAGTGTCCTGTCTGTCTGTATTGGAGGAGCTGAGCGCGTTATTAGGGGGTCCGGGGGAAGGTTTGTGTAGTTCTCAGGTATAATGTCCTGCTGTTTATTGCACTATAATTTGTCAGGAAGAGAGAAGTTTCCTTTTTCTTTTCTCCTGATTGTAAATGTGGCCTGTAGAGGGCAGTGTCTTACCACGGAAGAGCCGACACATCGGGAGCCCGTGTACATGACCCGGATCACAGGCTGATTATACCGACTGATGGGGGGGGGCTCTTATTACAGGATTACTGTTTCCTCTCCTTGAAGCTTTCTGAATGCTCCGTGCCCCCCTCTTGTAGACATCTTAGTAGTCCAAGAGGTACTGTCCCATTCTGGTGGGCGCTGCTGAACTCAGTGAATGGACCGGACTCTTGTATCCATAAAATATTTTTACTAGAAAGGTAAACACAATGCCTTAGGTATAGGTATGTAATTTTTCACCTGATGAAGTCTCCAGCCCGGAGCCGAAATGCATTGTGTTTACCTTTCTATTAAAAATATTTTATGGATACAAGAGTCCGGTCCATTCACTGAGTTCAGCAGCGCCCACAGTACCTCGTGGATCTTCACTACACCGCCAAGTCCGTGACCGCTAGATGCTTGGACCGGAGTCCCCTCGGCAGCAGCTCCTCTCCTCTAATTTACTTATGACATGCTCTATTTCCTACTGGACAAGGTGAGAGTCACTCTTTCATATATATCTCCCTCCCAGTAGATTGCACTTGAATCTCTTGCGCTTTTATCTCCTCTCTCCTACTGGCATTGTTGGTGCACATCCGTGGATCTCCACATCAACACACCCAACGTTAGCACTTTGTTTGTATCTTAGTAGCCCGCGTCCCTCCCTCTTGTAGACCTCCTGGCAGGCCCTGTGCCGCCCACCTTTTCTAGACCTCCTGGCAGGGCCTTGATTCCCCCCTCTCCTCCCAGCAGACCTCTTAATGCCCCTGCTTTCCCCTCTTGTAGACCTCCTGGCATTGCAGCATTAAAACGATCTAACGTCTTCTATGCAAGAGGCATAGAACACACAGTCATTCTCTCTGCCTTTAACATCGAGCATGGAGCTGGAGGAGGCCGGAGAGAGGCCTGGAGCAGGGGGCTGGAGGAGGCTGGAGCAGGGGGCTGGAGGAGGCCGGAGAGAGGCCTGGAGCAGGGGGCTGGAGGAGGCCGGAGAGAGGCCTGGAGCAGGGGGCTGGAGGAGGCCGGAGAGAGGCCTGGAGCAGGGGGCTGGAGGAGGCCGGAGAGAGGCCTGGAGCAGGGGGCTGGAGGAGGCCGGAGAGAGGCCTGGAGCAGGGGGCTGGAGGAGGCCGGAGAGAGGCCTGGAGCAGGGGGCTGGAGGAGGCCGGAGAGAGGCCTGGAGCAGGGGGCTGGAGGAGGCCGGAGAGAGGCCTGGAGCAGGGGGCTGGAGGAGGCCGGAGAGAGGCCTGGAGCAGGGGGCTGGAGGAGGCCGGAGAGAGGCCTGGAGCAGGGGGCTGGAGGAGGCCGGAGAGAGGCCTGGAGCAGGGGGCTGGAGGAGGCCGGAGAGAGGCCTGGAGCAGGGGGCTGGAGGAGGCCGGAGAGAGGCCTGGAGCAGGGGGCTGGAGGAGGCCGGAGAGAGGCCTGGAGCAGGGGGCTGGAGGAGGCCGGAGAGAGGCCTGGAGCAGGGGGCTGGAGGAGGCCGGAGAGAGGCCTGGAGCAGGGGGCTGGAGGAGGCCGGAGAGAGGCCTGGAGCAGGGGGCTGGAGGAGGCCGGAGAGAGGCCTGCATCAGGGGGCTGGAGGAGGCCGGAGAGAGGCCTGCATCAGGGGGCTGGAGGAGGCCGGAGAGAGGCCTGCATCAGGGGGCTGGAGGAGGCCGGAGAGAGGCCTGGAGCAGGGGGCTGGAGGAGGCCGGAGAGAGGCCTGGAGCAGGGGGCTGGAGGAGGCCTGGAGCAGGGGGCTGGAGGAGGCCTGGAGCAGGGGGCTGGAGCAGGGGGCTGGAGGAGGCCGGAGAGAGGCCTGGAGCAGGGGGCTGGAGGAGGCCTGGAGCAGGGGGCTGGAGGAGGCCTGGAGCAGGGGGCTGGAGGAGGCCTGGAGCAGGGGGCTGGAGGAGGCCTGGAGCAGGGGGCTGGAGGAGGCCTGGAGCAGGGGGCTGGAGGAGGCCTGGAGCAGGGGGCTGGAGGAGGCCTGGAGCAGGGGGCTGGAGGAGGGCTGGAGCAGGAGGCCGGAGAGAGGCCTGGAGCAGGGGGCTGGAGGAGGCCTGGAGCAGGGGGCTGGAGGAGGGCTGGAGCAGGAGGCCGGAGAGAGGCCTGGAGCAGGGGGCTGGAGCAGGAGGCCGGAGGAGGCCGGAGAGAGGCCTGGGGCTGGAGGAGGCCTGGAGCAGGGGGCTGGAGGAGGGCTGGAGCAGGAGGCCGGAGAGAGGCCTGGAGCAGGGGGCTGGAGCAGGAGGCCGGAGGAGGCCGGAGAGAGGCCTGGAGCAGGGGGCTGGAGGAGGCCTGGAGCAGGGGGCTGGAGGAGGCCTGGAGCAGGGGGCTGGAGGAGGCCGGAGAGAGGCCTGGAGCAGGGGGCTGGAGGAGGCCGGAGAGGGGCCTGGCGCAGGGGGCTGGAGGAGGCCGGAGAGAGGCCTGGCGCAGGGGGCTGGAGGAGGCCGGAGAGAGGCCTGGAGCAGGGGGCTGGAGGAGGCCGGAGAGAGGCCTGGAGCAGGGGGCTGGAGGAGGCCGGAGAGAGGCCTGGCGCAGGGGGCTGGAGGAGGCCGGAGAGAGGCCTGGAGCAGGGGGCTGGAGGAGGCCGGAGAGAGGCCTGGAGCAGGGGGCTGGAGGAGGCCGGAGAGAGGCCTGGAGCAGGGGGCTGGAGGAGGCCGGAGAGAGGCCTGGAGCAGGGGGCTGGAGGAGGCCGGAGAGAGGCTTGGAGCAGGGGGCTGGAGGAGGCCGGAGAGAGGCCTGGAGCAGGGGGCTGGAGGAGGCCGGAGAGAGGCCTGGAGCAGGGGGCTGGAGGAGGCCGGAGAGAGGCCTGGAGCAGGGGGCTGGAGGAGGCCGGAGAGAGGCCTGGAGCAGGGGGCTGGAGGAGGCCGGAGAGAGGCCTGGAGCAGGGGGCTGGAGGAGGCCGGAGAGAGGCCTGGAGCAGGGGGCTGGAGGAGGCCGGAGAGAGGCCTGGAGCAGGGGGCTGGAGGAGGCCGGAGAGAGGCCTGGATCAGGGGGCTGGAGGAGGCCGGAGAGAGGCCTGGAGCAGGGGGCTGGAGGAGGCCGGAGAGAGGCCTGGAGCAGGGGGCTGGAGGAGGCCGGAGAGAGGCCTGGAGCAGGGGGCTGGAGGAGGCCGGAGAGAGGCCTGGAGCAGGGGGCTGGAGGAGGCCGGAGAGAGGCCTGGAGCAGGGGGCTGGAGGAGGCCGGAGAGAGGCCTGGAGCAGGGGGCTGGAGGAGGCCGGAGAGAGGCCTGGAGCAGGGGGCTGGAGGAGGCCGGAGAGAGGCCTGGAGCAGGGGGCTGGAGGAGGCCGGAGAGAGGCCTGGAGCAGGGGGCTGGAGGAGGCCGGAGAGAGGCCTGCATCAGGGGGCTGGAGGAGGCCGGAGAGAGGCCTGCATCAGGGGGCTGGAGGAGGCCGGAGAGAGGCCTGGAGCAGGGGGCTGGAGGAGGCCGGAGAGAGGCCTGGAGCAGGGGGCTGGAGGAGGCCTGGAGCAGGGGGCTGGAGGAGGCCTGGAGCAGGGGGCTGGAGCAGGGGGCTGGAGGAGGCCGGAGAGAGGCCTGGAGCAGGGGGCTGGAGGAGGCCTGGAGCAGGGGGCTGGAGGAGGCCTGGAGCAGGGGGCTGGAGGAGGCCTGGAGCAGGGGGCTGGAGGAGGCCTGGAGCAGGGGGCTGGAGGAGGGCTGGAGCAGGAGGCCGGAGAGAGGCCTGGAGCAGGGGGCTGGAGGAGGGCTGGAGCAGGAGGCCGGAGAGAGGCCTGGAGCAGGGGGCTGGAGCAGGAGGCCGGAGGAGGCCGGAGAGAGGCCTGGGGCTGGAGGAGGCCTGGAGCAGGGGGCTGGAGGAGGGCTGGAGCAGGAGGCCGGAGAGAGGCCTGGAGCAGGGGGCTGGAGCAGGAGGCCGGAGGAGGCCGGAGAGAGGCCTGGAGCAGGGGGCTGGAGGAGGCCTGGAGCAGGGGGCTGGAGGAGGCCTGGAGCAGGGGGCTGGAGGAGGCCGGAGAGAGGCCTGGAGCAGGGGGCTGGAGGAGGCCGGAGAGGGGCCTGGCGCAGGGGGCTGGAGGAGGCCGGAGAGAGGCCTGGCGCAGGGGGCTGGAGGAGGCCGGAGAGAGGCCTGGCGCAGGGGGCTGGAGGAGGCCGGAGAGAGGCCTGGAGCAGGGGGCTGGAGGAGGCCGGAGAGAGGCCTGGAGCAGGGGGCTGGAGGAGGCCGGAGAGAGGCCTGGAGCAGGGGGCTGGAGGAGGCCGGAGAGAGGCCTGGAGCAGGGGGCTGGAGGAGGCCGGAGAGAGGCCTGGAGCAGGGGGCTGGAGGAGGCCGGAGAGAGGCCTGGAGCAGGGGGCTGGAGGAGGCCGGAGAGAGGCCTGGCGCAGGGGGCTGGAGGAGGCCGGAGAGAGGCCTGGCGCAGGGAGCTGGAGGAAGCCAGATAGATCCGGAGCAGGGATCTGGAGGCCGGAGCGAGGCCTGGCGCATGGGGGCTTGTGGGGGCCGGAGCGAGGCCCGGCGCAGGGGAGCCGTAGGAGGCTGGAGAGGGGCCCAGCGCGGGGAGCCGGAGGCGGGGCAAATCTATTGTCCATGGAAGAGGACATCATACAGAGAATAACGGGGGTCACTGCAGCGCTTCCTATACTACTACCCCCACCCTCCCATCATACCAATAGGCATTGTCCAATATCTCTAGCTGTCAGTGAATGGGGACAGCTGGGGCAGCTTCTACTGGGTTTGTTACAGTTGCATACAGTCTAATAATCTTCCAGACTGATACATTGTTGCAACGAGGCCACAAAAGTACAGCTACAGTGTTTGTCTTTTGTTACAAACATTTATTGCAGCAGGACTGTGAAACTGTATTAGTATTCTCACACTGCTGTGCTCTGTGTATTCAGAGGTGGTCTCCCGTCCCTGCATCTTCTGTGCCGTGTACATCAGATCTGGACACCCCCTTGGCACAGACCCCTTTGTGCCTGGTGCCAGCTATGGCGCCTCCTGTGGGTTCTCGTGCACGCTACACCTCTGGATATAGTTTTGTTCTTGAAGTTTAGATGAAGAACATTAATGAGCTCTATGGGAGTGGGTGTCCATGGAGGGGGGTCCCCCACACTAGCCATCGCCTCTCCATCACCATGACGGGCCCCCGCCTTGTGTCTCACAGTTTACTTCCAATCCATCTCCGAGACCCAGCTGGACTGCAGGCGCCGCCGCCCCCTCCCCACACACATCGAGGTTTCCTCAGGTCACCCCCAGCCCCCGTTTTTCATATTCCGTCTCCTGCGGTAAGAAGGAAACTTCACTTCCATCTGTCAAAATCAGAAACCTCGTCCATCAAGCACATCCATTCCCGCGTGGGTGCGGGCGGGATCGGGCACCTCTCTCGGCTCAGACTCTATATCCGCCCCGCCGCGCTGTCAATACCAAGATTTATTACCTGACCGCCGGCGAGGGCAAGAGAAAAATGTATCCACCGCTGCCAAGCCAGACTCCGAATTACTTGTCAAACTCCCAAGCTCCCCCCCCCCCCAGCCTGTCGCCCGTACGTGGTAATTGGCGGGTACCAGCGAGGAGACGCGGAGCGGGGCTGTCACTATATGGCGTCTTAATGAGACGCTCATCGCTGGCGGGAGTAACAAGACGCTCTCATACCGTAGAATTATTATCTGCGTACGGGGATCCCACTTAACATCTGAGACGTCACAAGGAGGCCTCATTACCGCAATCCGTCCACGTATAAATCAGTGGGTGTGGCGTAAGAGGACGGGCTGCCCCTAGGAGCTGATCATCTACCTGGATAGGCCTCTGTCCGCTCACTCTGCTCATCCACCATAAAGAGGGGCTCCCACCCTAACAGGGTTCCTCTAAGGTTCTATACTTTCCCCTCGTCTGACGAGTGGCTGATCGGGGGGGAAGGGGGTCCTGCGACAGCGATCAGCTCTGAGCTGTGTAGGAATGTAGTGAACACAGCGCCCCCCGCAGGAAATGCAATTTCCATTGGTATCAATAGGCCGTGAGTTTAATATTCTGGTAAGACGACTCCAATGCACCCCCCTGTCTATTGGCTCCTGATACCCCAAAACGGCCGATCCCTGCTAGTGGCGCCGTAGGTGGGGAACCGCACCTGTGAGTAGCATCATTTTCTTCTCTTTGCTTGCTGTCAGTGAATGAGATCTCTAGGCGATTGTTATATCCAGTCTGGGCAGTGTACTGATACATTGTAACAAATATTCAGGACAGAATGGACATGTTGTAGCGCTGCGGATGGGATCACCCGACCTGTACGGCTCCGCCAGGATTATTCTAGGAGCCGGTGGAGCTGGTGTAGGATGAGTGAGTCTGGTAGGAGCAGGATCTCAATCTTCCCCCTAATAGGCGTGTGACAGGCGGGCGGCGGGCCCCTCGTGCCAGCGGCTGGATTGTCATTAAACACCAGGTAGCTGAGAACAGGCCTCAGGAAGCCCCACGCACTCCGGCGCTGACAGCGGCCATTAGTCACCGGCGGCTACCAGACGTGTCACACGGCAATCCCCATCCCCGCTCACTGTGACTTATGGCCCCTGTCTGCCGCCGCGCCATTGTGATCTGATAATCGGTAAATGTTTGTCAAAGATGAATTCACTCCTTTATTCAGTAACGTGCACAGGGGGCAGCGAGAAGAGACCCCCAGGAGAAGAGCGAGTACAGAGAGGAGGGTGGGGGCGATCTGTATGTGTCTGTCTGTATCTACATGTATGTGTCTGTATCTACATGTATGTATATGTTAACCAGGGAACAGAGTAAAGGCACATAGGCAGCCTACAGGACCTAAGCGTTTCGGCCTTAGTCTATAGTGACTGGGCCCCTGTCCTGCTCATGTACAGCGCTCCCCTTTACATCTCCGACATTGTCTGCTCTGCCTGAATCATTCATCAGTGACAGCGCAGAGACCCCTGCTCCCCGGCCGTGCAAGACGATGGGGCCCCTGCTCCCCGGCCGTGCAAGACGATGGGGCCCCTGCTCCCCGGCCGTGCAAGACGATGGGGCCCCTGCTCCCCGGCCGTGCAAGACGATGGGGCCCCTGCTCCCCGGCCGTGCAAGACGATGGGGCCCCTGCTCCCCGGCCGTGCAAGACGATGGGGCCCCTGCTCCCCGGCCGTGCAAGACGATGGGGCCCCTGCTCCCCGGCCGTGCAATGGGGCCCCTGCCCAGTGTTGCAGACAGGGACCCTGCGGGTTGTTAAGACCCCACTGATCTAAACTGTGGTCTAATGGTCCAACGTGTGCCTGGAGTTGTGTGACCTTCATCATCTACTTCCCTAAGACATTGCTGATGTCTATCTATCTATCTCATACCTTCTATCTATCCATATTCTATCTCTCTCTCTCTATCTCTCTATCTCTCTATCTCTCTCTCTCTATCTCTCTATCTCTCTATCTATCCATCTATCTATTCATCCATCCAATATCTCAGCCGGTCTGTTCGCTCCTGTATATTGCAGCATCCAGAGAGATTCGTATCTTTCTCTGTATAGATATTTCTTGTGGTTCTTGTATTTCTTGTAGTGACTGTGCGATGTGATTTATCATCCTTCTATTGTTGTGGGTCTTGTTATCTGTGCGGCCCTCCAGCACGGCGGACCCCCGGCAGCCACGCAGCGTTTATCCGCAGGCCGGGCTCGGGGGACACATTGCTGCAGCTTAGTTTGTGTTCCGGATAATGTGAGAATCCGGCTCTGGACTGATGACAAGTGACTGGCGCCGGCCCCGCGTGGTCACAGCCCTCATTATGTCACCGCCGCTGCGAGCTGCTAACAAATGAGGCCTCCAGGCAGCGCTCAGCACCGCACTGTCCTCCGCTGACACACTGAAGCGAAAGGATCAGATGTGAGAAAAGGTTACAGCGCAGTTACCTGGAGCCTCGGTCTCTGGAGGACCCATCCGGCCCCGTGTTACACAGAACAATCAGTGATATAAGTGGCTGAGGCGTAATACTCCATGTGTCCCCTGGGGGCGCTGCAGGGGAGTTATACAATTACATCCAGGTTTCTCTGAAGATTCCTGCTGATCGCTGCAAGACGCGAAGCATCCACTCATCATGATGGAACAAGTGGGACTAATCCAAACTGGAGAACCCCCTTACAGGGAACCCGACAGCAGGGTGTCCTGCAGCCAGTGTGAGGTATTGTCCCTGGAGATTGGTGTAATCAGACCTTTGTGTAAGTTATTAGTAGCAGCAGGACTGTGAGATATGGATTTATTCAGAAGGGTTTCTTGTTTTTATTCCAGATGAAACCCCATGATGTGACATTTTCCCTATTGGCTGCAGACTTCCCCTGGTTGACGTGTAGGATTCTCTTTTACTGTGATTTTGGTCTTGGGACCCAGTTCTGTTACCGCTGTCAGTTCTTTCTTTATAATATGACTCTCACCACCTGTAGCCACCACTAGAGGGAGCTCAGCCAGAGACTGAAGACTGATTATACATAGAACCCTATGGTAACCCAGTCTGCAGCCATCTCCTGAGCTCCCCCTAGTGGTCACTACAAGCAGCACAGAATGTGATCATGTGACCCTATGCTGGGGATTAGCTGCCGTGTCATGTAATGGGGGCTCAGCAGATTCCGGATTGTATTGTGAGTGTAGCAGGATGGATTGTACAGCCACTAATGTCTCTTCTCTCCTCTTTCTGCAGCCGCCGCCTCCTCTGCGAAAAGCTCCTCCTCCAGTCGGGTGATAAAGACCCGCTACAGGATTGTGAAAAGAAGTACAACCCCTCCCCTGGTGACGTCTCCGTTATCTACACTCAGTGTGTCCCTCAACTGGAGGACGAGGTGAGTGCCGGAGCCCGGAGAGGTATGTGTGCCCTGACCCAGAGCTGCAGCTATCGCTCCAGTGTGTCAGGGCTGATGTCTGGAGGTCGGGATGTAGTTGTGGAGTCATGAACACTGCACAGACCTCACATTGTCACCTCCATCACCCTCTGTCATGTGTCATCCATCCTCACCATCCTCACCATCCACACTACACAGACCTCACATTGTCACCTTCATCATCATCTGTCATGTGTCATCCATCTTCATCATCCTCATCATCCTCATCATCCACACTACACAGACCTCACATTGTCACCTTCAATGTGACTTGTATGGAGGTAAGTGTCAGGACCTCCTGCAGCCTGGTGGCGCTGGTTTCTGCAGTCAGGGTTCTGCTGGGGGGTCCGGCTCCTGCCCCCTCCCTTGTGATGGGTGACACAGTCCAGGACAGGAGCGGCGGTGTCACTGACTGCTGTGAGCGGCTCCTCTGACACATTAGCAGCTGGACATTCTGACACGACTCTCCTGCCTCCTTCTAGAATGTTCCTCCTCGTCCTGAGCACCGGGGGCTCCCAATATCTACTAATCATACTCCGATATCTCACACGTCCTCTGCCTCTATAACCTCCTGGAAGGAGCTCTGCTTGCTGTCAGGCTTCGCTGATACATTGTAGCAACATGTATTGTTCTCATGCTGAGAACAATTTAGACTGGACAGTATAGTAACAAACCCTCAGCTGTGAGAAGAGGTTTCTGCCCCGTGGGGCCCGGGTCCCTGCCCCGTCGGGCCCCGCCATGTACTTCGCTTCTTCTAAATTTGGCAAAGTCTTAAAAAGTTTTGAGCAAGAGCGCCCCCTGTCTAATTTAAATATATGAAGTTTCATAACTGTGGGTTTCCTGATTGCATACACTTCACAACTGAGGGTTTGTTCCAGTTTGAGGAGCCCTGAACAGAAGAGAGATCCTTCACTGATACATTGTGACAAGGTTCTCAGCTGTGACAGGACATATGAGACGTCTTGGTGATGGTGGAGGATGTGGTGTTTCTCGTCAGGTCACTGCGTCCCCGGAATAGACGGCTCTGACTTGTTGGTGCGCGGTCCCATACTGAACATAGCATCTCTCTAGCACCAGAACAGCTGCGCCGCCTGTGCCCGCTGCATCGCCCCCTCCTCGCTCCTCCCGGCATAGAATCCCAATAATAATGTGTGGTGGGGGTCACTGCCTGCGTCACCCGAACTTCAGGTAGAAAGATCTGTCCTCCCCCTGCTGCGATATAAAGGGGGGTCCCACCTCATGTCCTGTAGCCCAGTCCTGAAGCTCCCCCTAGAGGTCACCAGGGGCCACCTCCATACCAAAAAGAATCCAGAATTTTCCTTGGTCCAACAATAGACGGAGCTTATACAAGCATAACCCAAAATCCAATGTTACCAGCTGGTCCCCTGCGTAATGGGGGTGGAGCTGAAATGTCTTTATAGAGACCCCAGGCCAAGACCCCTTAATTATACAGACCCCAGGCCAAGACCCCTTAATTATACAGACCCCAGGCCAAGACCCCTTAATTATACAGACCCCTGGCCAAGACCCCTTAATTATACAGACCCCTGGCCAAGACCCCTTAATTATACAGACCCCTGGCCAAGACCCCTTAATTATACAGACCCCTGGCCAAGACCCCTTAATTATACAGACCCCTGGCCAAGACCCCTTAATTATACAGACCCCTGGCCAAGACCCCTTAATTATACAGACCCCAGGCCAAGACCCCTTAATTATACAGACCCCAGGCCAAGACCCCTTAATTATACAGACCCCAGGCCAAGACCCCTTAATTATACAGACCCCTGGCCAAGACCCCTTAATTATACAGACCCCTGGCCAAGACCCCTTAATTATACAGACCCCAGGCCAAGACCCCTTAATTATACAGACCTCAGGCCAAGACCCCTTAATTATACAGACCCCAGGCCAAGACCCCTTAATTATACAGACCTCAGGCCAAAATGACCTTCTGTTACCCCCCAGACTCCAGTACTACAAAGAACCTAAGCCACGACCCTAGTACTACAAAGAACCTAAGCCAAGACCCTAGTACTACAAAGGGGCCGAGCCACGACCCCGGTCCTGCAAAGGGGCCGAGCCACGACCCCGGTCCTGCAAAGGGGCCGAGCCACGACCCCGGTCCTGCAAAGGGGCCGAGCCACGACCCCGGTCCTGCAAAGGGGCCGAGCCACGACCCCGGTCCTGCAAAGGGGCCGAGCCACGACCCCGGTCCTGCAAAGGGGCCGAGCCACGACCCCGGTCCTGCAAAGGGGCCGAGCCACGACCCCGGTCCTGCAAAGGGGCCGAGCCACGACCCCGGTCCTGCAAAGGGGCCGAGCCACGACCCCGGTCCTGCAAAGGGGCCGAGCCACGACCCCGGTCCTGCAAAGGGGCCGAGCCACGACCCCGGTCCTGCAAAGGGGCCGAGCCACGACCCCGGTCCTGCAAAGGGGCCGAGCCACGACCCCGGTCCTGCAAAGGGGCCGAGCCACGACCCCGGTCCTGCAAAGGGGCCGAGCCACGACCCCGGTCCTGCAAAGGGGCCGAGCCACGACCCCGGTCCTGCAAAGGGGCCGAGCCACGACCCCGGTCCTGCAAAGGGGCCGAGCCACGACACCGAGATTCCAGTGCTATACAGGAGCAGAGACCACTGTTTTTATACTGGAGCTGAGCCGGCTCCCGGGTGCTATACAGGAGCCAGACCCGAGGCGAGACCCCCTGGTGCTATACAGGAGCCAGCCCCTCTGCTAATATATAAGAGCTAAACTGAGACCCCCTATTGCTATACAGGACCTGTGCTGATACCCCTGTACAGTACTTACTATGTCCACATAGCAGACCCCCTGTGGTGTCTCTGGTGTCACCCCCTGGCCACTGCTCGCCCTCCACTCTGGTCTCCGCGTCCTTTCCCTTCAGTCCTGACAAATCTGCGTCCCCCCGGCCCCCCCCTCGCCCTTCCCCACAGGAGCCATTACAGGAAATAGATGGGAGTATATTTTAAGTGAATTTTACTGCGTTTTTTTCAGTAATATTTTTGTTTTCGGTAGATTTATTGGCGCCCCGGGAGCCGTTCGCCCAAATTTATGAAGATAATTTTCGCTCTGTGGATAAGGTTAAATTTACACCTGCTATTTCCATATTAATTTGCGGGGCTAAGTGGATGTGATTTTCCTCCTCCGATATCTGGTGAACGCGGCCTTTTCCTAATGCAATTTCCCCCCTCGGTAAATCAGCGCCATCGCCCGTCATGATCAACTTAAATTAACTTAAATTAATTTACTTAATAAGAGTTCCAGATCATCGTGAACAAGCGCTAGATTTATGGCCGCCCCTTCCGCTCCCCCCCCCCCCCTCCGCTCCCGGCCTGGGCCTGCAGAGTAATGGCTGCTACGTGCACCCAGGGCTGGAGACGTCACCCGTCATATCCACAGGACCCGTCACCCAGCTTTCCCAGACTCCTGACCAATGCATCCAGACCCTTGAATATGATTCTGAAATGTCAGTGAAGACTGACACATAATAAGAGATTAAAGTGCATACCGTGTGCCGTGCAGGGTCCTGGGAAAGCTGTAGCTGTCATATTAGTCTGCAGTCATTCTGTTTAACCCCTTCAGGGCCCAGGCCATATTCTGTATTCCAAAAGCCATAGCTTTCCATAACGTCCCCCATGACGGCCCACTAGGAGGATGACCCTTGACCTCTGTAGGGACAGGAAGCAGAGAGGTTAAAAGCCTCCCCCCCACATCCTCCCGCCAGTGTCTTCCTGTCCCTACAGGGGTCAGGTCAAGAGAGGGTCTCTCTCCTCCTAGGGGGGGGGGGGACGTTTTTAAAAAAAAAAAAAAAAACGGAGAAGGATCTCCATACTTACCAACCTTACCTGGGGTTACGCCGACTGCGGTCCAAGTTCCCCTCCGGACAGATCCTCGGTTAGCCCGGCGGCTGCGGGCTCTCCCTGGACGGTAACATCGTTCCGGCTGGCGTCCTCTCCGGCGGGCTGGTCCACCAGACTCTCGCGCGGACGCAGGGAACTACGTTTCCCAGAATTCCCCCTGTTCGATGACGACTTCCGGTCGCGACCGGAAGTGACCGCGGACCGGGCGCGGGACGCAGTGGAGGCCACCGGCAGGGGGATGGGCTCCCCATGAAGGTATTTAAATCCTCAAAAGCGGGTAGTCAGTTGGTCTGAGGTCTATGACTTGTTTCTTCTTGGCTGGCCGTCCCAGACATCGTAATGGCTGATGAGGCAGACTTGGGCCTACTCCACCCCCCGGTGCACGTGAGTGGTGCTGTATGGCAACATATACAATTGTTTTTGTTGTGAGCTCCAAGTCATTGTCTCCTTGCCTTCCTTCCCTAGGAGCAAGTTTCTAAGGGGAAAGGCAAGGAAGAGAAATCAGGAAAGTCTGAAAAGAGTAGAGAAAAGCCTGAAAAAAGCAGGATTCCTGTTAAAAAATGCAGTATGTGCTTCCGTACACTACTAGAAGGCTATAAGAAACCGATCTGCAAACCCTGTATCGATGAATTCATGCGGGAGGAGAAAACGTCTTTTATGGTCGAGCTTAAGTCCTTTATAGACGAGAAAGTGGTTTCTTCAGTGGCGGCGGCTACGCAGGGAGCCCCCCCACGTAAGAAAGCTCGGATAGTATCGGCTTCCTCCTCAGAGGAAGAAGAGGGGTGCATTTCAGACTCTCCTTCCTGCTCTCTGGCGGGAGACCAGGATCATCAGGATCGTGAGCAGGCAACATGCTCCCGCTACTTATTCCAAAATGAGGATCTGGATGATCTTCTGAAAGCTATGCGAGATACATTGAACCTCGAGGACGAGGAACCCCCTCTTTCTCGCGAAGATGAACTATTTGGGGGACTCAAAGCCAGGAAACAGCGTGTTTTTCCCCTCAACGATACCCTTAGGGGTCTAATTAGTCAGGAATGGAGAGACCCTGAGAGAAAAATCGCGGTCTCTAAGAATTTCAGGAAACGCTTAGTCTTCGACCCTGAAGAGTCAAAGGATTGGGACTCATTCCCCAAAGTTGATGTACAGGTTTCCAAGGTCTCTAGGAAGATGGACCTGCCCTTTGAAGATTCGGCTCAGCTAAGAGACCCGATGGACAGGAAATCTGAAGCCCTTTTAAAGAAAGCGTGGGAAACTTCCATGCTAAGCCTAAAGTCAAACTTAGGAGCCACTTCGGTGGCAAGAACACTATATTTCTGGCTGGGGAAATTAGAGTCCCATATCCGGGAGGGTACTCCCAGAGAAGACTTACTGGAAAGCATACCATTGCTAAGATCAGCTACTGCCTTCCTTGCTGACGCATCTGCTGAAGGAATAAGGTTTGCTGCAAAAGAAGGAGCTCTTACCAATGCCACCAGGAGGGCCTTATGGCTGAAACAGTGGAGCGGGGACATCCGCTCTAAATCCAAATTGTGCAGCATTCCTTTTTCCGGGGACTTTGTGTTCGGACCCGAATTGGACGCTATACTCGAAAAGGCGTCTGACAGAAAAAGGGGATTTCCAGAGTCCAAAACAATACCCAAGAAATCTTCCTTTCGTCCTTTTAGGAACACCGGAGAGACTTACCGTGGCAAAGGTAAGCAAGGACGGTGGAGTTATCCCAAAGGAGGAAGGGGAAGGGGTTTCCTTTTCTCTAACCTCCCAGAGGGTCCAGGAAACAAGAAACAATGACGCCAGAGTGGGGGGGCGTCTCCTGGGATTCCTATCCCAGTGGACAAAGGTCACCTCGAATCCCTGGGTACTGTCTATCTTGGAATCAGGCTACAGGATAGAATTTTCATCACCCCCCCCTTCTCCAAGGTTTGTCGCTCCCTTACCATCTCTCTCTCACTCTACACATTCCTTCATTTGGCAGGAAGTATTTCATCTAATCCACATGGGAGTGGTGGTGCCGGTCCCTCAAGAACAAGAAAAATTGGGATTCTACTCCCCGTTGTTCCTTGTCAAAAAACCAGATGGATCAAATCGCCTAATTATCAACTTGAAAGAGCTAAACCGCTTCATCGTTTACAGAAGATTTCGCATGGAGTCGGTAAGAACAGCTACCCAACTTATTCTCACAGACTCCTATATGTGCACTTTAGATCTAAAAGATGCATACTATCATGTACCTATTCACCCCTCATCTCAGAGATTCCTAAGATTCTCGGTTCTCTCTCCCGAGGGCTCTGTCTTACACTTTCAATTCCGTGCACTTCCATTCGGTATCTCATCGGCTCCAAGGGTCTTTACCAAGATCATGGTGGAGGTGGTAGCCTTTTTAAGACTACAAGACATATCAATCATCCCTTACCTAGACGACTTGCTAATTATAGGGAAAGACAAACAAAAACTAATCTTGGCAAGAGAGTCTTCCCTAAGAATTTTAACAGAGTTGGGGTGGTTAATCAACCTGAAAAAATCAAGTTTAGTACCCTCCACTCGAAAGACCTTTCTAGGGATCATTCTAGACTCAACTCACCAAATGTCTTTTCTTCCTCAGGAGAAAATATCCAACATAAAGCATCAGATTCGTTCATTCAGACGAAAGGACTCTGTACCAGTCAGACAGGCGATGAAGATCCTGGGGCTCCTCACAGCATGCCTACCTGCGGTCGCCTGGAGTCAGAGCCATACTCGGATCCTTCAGAATTGGATCCTAACTTTCTGGAACAGGAAGTCTTCAGGTCTAGACAAGAAGATCTGAATTCCTTCCTTTGTAAAGAGGGACCTGCTGTGGTGGATGGAATTAAGGAACCTAGAGAAAGGGGTATGTTGGCACCACCTCCCAACCATCACCATAGTGACAGACGCAAGCAGCTCAGGCTGGGGAGCAATCCTTCCTTCCCACTACGAGCAAGGGTCCTGGACTCTAGCCCAAGCAAAAAGCAGCTCAAACTACAGGGAGTTAAGAGCGGTCTGGGAAGCGCTAAGATCGAACACAGCCTATCTGAGGG
Organism: Engystomops pustulosus; assembly: GCF_040894005.1. NCBI lineage: Eukaryota > Metazoa > Chordata > Amphibia > Anura > Leptodactylidae > Engystomops > Engystomops pustulosus. The sequence continues at coordinate 3,244,616 of NC_092415.1, read as the reverse complement.
ATCATCATATCCACATTCTCTCGGACAACGTCTCGACAGTGTCCTATTTAAGGAGACAAGGGGGTACAAGATCCCCAGTATTATCGAGTCTGGCTCGTACCATCTTCCAGTGGGCGGAAGAAAACATCCTTTCCATCTCTGCCACTCATTTGAAGGGATCCCTAAACAGAGAAGCGGATTATCTCAGCAGGAGAGAGATCCTACCGAACGAATGGTGTCTCAACCAGGAGATCTTCCTACATCTAACCAGCGTCTGGGGCATGCCCCAAATAGACCTATTCGCCACGAGGGAGAATTCAAAATGCCAACAATACTTCTCTCTGGAGGCCGGCGAGTCCAGAGATCACTTGGACGCGTTCAGCCATCGTTGGAGCGGAAGTCTCATGTATGCCTTTCCCCCAATTCCCCTAATTGCGAGAGTACTCAGGAAAATCTTGCTCGACCGGTCAAGGGTGATCCTGATCTGCCCAAACTGGCCAAAAAGAAGCTGGTACCCACTGTTGAGGTCCCTATCTGTCCAGCAACCTTTTATTCTACCGATTCAGAAGGACCTTCTATACCAAGGTCCGATTTTCCATCCCGATCCAGGAAGACTCCGTCTGGCGGCTTGGATCCTGAGTTCGAGTTCCTAAGGTCCCAAGGTCTCTCTCGGGCTGTAATAACTACGTTGAAGGCAAGTAGGAAAAAGGTTACTTTCGCCATATATCATAAGATATGGAAAAAGTTTGTGACCTTTTGTGGGGCTAATCCCCCCTCTCAGTCTAACCCAAATATTTTACAGGTACTAGACTTCCTGCAAAAAGGACTAGAAATTGGTCTTTCTACTAGCACTCTGAAAGTCCAAATTTCGGCTCTGAGCGCATTCTTCGACCATCCCCTGGCGGACCACAGGTGGGTCAAAAGATTTATTGCTGCTGCAAATAGAATTAGGCCTCAGATTCTGAAGCGGGTTCCCTCCTGGGATCTCTCCCTGGTTCTGGATGCTCTCTCCAGACCTCCCTTTGAGCCTTTAAAGGACGCTAGTATAAAAAACTTAACTTTAAAGACTTCCTTATTAGTAGCTGTGACTTCAGCTAGAAGGCTGGGGGAACTCCAAGCCATTTCTATTAGAGAACCCTATATGTGTATTCTCCCTGACAGGATAACTCTGACTCTGGATCCAAGCTTTGTTCCCAAAGTGGCGTCCAGGTTTCACAAAGATCAAGAAATAATTCTTCCATCATTCTACGGGAATCCTTCTTCAAGCAAGGAATTGGAGTGGCATTCCCTGGATGTAAGGCGCTCGGTCTTAGAGTACTTAAAAGCTACAAAACCCTGGCGCAAGGATCACAATCTCTTTGTTCAGTTTCAGGGGAAGAACAAAGGGGTAAAGGCATCCAAAACCACGATCGCCAGATGGTTAAAGACTGCCATAGCCTCTTGTTACACAGAACAGGGGAAGGAAGTTCCTCCTAACCTTAAAGCCCATTCCACCAGAGCCATATCCGCCTCCTGGGCAGAGAAGAGGGGTGCTTCTCTTGAACAAATCTGCAGAGCTGCCACCTGGGTTTCTTCATCCACCTTCGCAAAACACTATCGGCTGGACTTACCCAACTCACAGGATCTCGCCTTCGGTCAGAAAGTTCTCCAGGCTGTGGTCCCACCCTAACTCTACTAATTTTGTAGATCTCCTAGTGGGCCGTCATGGGGGACGTTATGGAAATTGTGAATTAGACTCACCGGTAATTCGGTTTCCATCTAGTCCTCCATGACGGCCTATATATTTTTCCCTCCCATGCTTCTTTCACTTTATTGAAAATTCTGTATGTGATTCAAACAAGACAGAATAAAAATATGTTGTATCTTCCACCGGTGTAGTTATTTGGTAGACACTGGCGGGAGGATGTGGGGGGGAGGCTTTTAACCTCTCTGCTTCCTGTCCCTACAGAGGTCAAGGGTCATCCTCCTAGTGGGCCGTCATGGAGGACTAGATGGAAACCGAATTACCGGTGAGTCTAATTCACAATTTTTCATCTTTCCATGTGCAGAGTTGTATTGGGGCTTGTTTTCTGCGGGACACATTGTAGTTACTACTGACAACGCCGGATATTCTGTGCAATTTACCGGGAAAACGCAGTAGAATTGACCAAAAATATGCAGTTGCAAAGTTGAATTTGTATGCGAGTCAAAACTGTATATTTTATAATTGTAGATCCAGACAAAATTTTCTTTTGTCCCAGTGATAATCGGAGTTTAAAAATTTTTTTTGCTGCAATGGGACCGAAGATTCTCCATAAAGCTTCATTACAGACACCGCACAGCTGATCATTGCAGCCGGGGACTACAGTAACATCCAGAGGTCACAGGGGGCAGAGGGGTCCGTCTGTAACTAGGGGTTGTCTCTAAGTCGGGTATCCTTAAGTAAGGGACCGCCTGTACTTCTTTTTTTTTTTTTTTTTTTTTTTTTTTTTTTTTTTTTGACTCCTTGGGTCTTTGGAGCAGTGTCATTGTACTGTATGACCTTTACATCGCTGTTTTAGTTACATTTTTTATGGGTCACAAAATGATTTAAAAGAAGAGGATTGGACATCTAGACATCCCTATGGTGTTTGAACCCAAGGGGGTCTGATTGCTCCTGCAAAATACTACAACATAACTGTGTTTCAATATGTTATGAACATAGAGCTCTTTTATTACGGCCTGACTCTGGTGGCTGTGATAGAGATTGTTGATTGACAGCCACATGACCCTCCCAGAGGCCCCAGCTGTGATGGAAACCAATCGGTGGCTCCTGAAAATGTCAATATGGCAGCAACATAGTGACGCCCTATGTGTACCAAGTGTTTAGGTGAAAACGGAGGGTTCCCCTTTAAGCTCCTAGAAGCAGCGCGGATCCCCTGTCATATATATCAGCAGCTCCGGGGAAAGCTGTGAAACCCTCATCATCGTCATCCAAAGTGTAGAAGATAAGAAATCGGATCCGGCCCACTTCACACCGTGTCCCCCGCCCCCCTCCCCATTGCAGGACCACGGCCCCGTCCTCCGCCGGGCACAGGGCAGCGCCACGCAGTGAGCCTGGATTCCATTACTCACACCTCACCACGTCAGAGACGAGGCGCTGGAGCCGGGCACGCTGCATAATATGATAAGGGGCAGCGTATTAAATCATGCTGAATTTACTACTCCGGAAAGGATCCATAACCTCCTCACATCTCCGGCCACAAATGATCCGATGAGGGTTATCCCCCTGCTAGTCTATATACAAGGCAATGATACGCCCTGACCATGACATAAAGGGCAACTCCGCACAGGACATGGCAGCTCGCGGTGTATGGGGGGTGTAGTCACAGAGGGGTCAGAGCGCCCATGCTGACCCCTGACCACTGCTGGCTATGATAGAAAGGTGTCAGGACACAGGACATGGCAGCTAGCTGTGTATGGGGGGTGTAGTCACAGAGGGGTCAGAGCAGCCATGCTGACCCCTGACCACTGCTGGCTATGATAGAAAGGTGTCAGGACACACAGGACATGGCAGCTCGCTGTGTATGTGGGGTGTAGTCACAGAGAGGTCAGAGCGCCCATGCTGACCCCTGACCACTGCTGGCTATGATAGAAAGGTGTCAGGACACACAGGACATGGCAGCTCGCTGTGTATGGGGGTGTAGTCACAGAGGGGTCAGAGCACCCATGCTGACCCCTGACCACTGCTGGCTATGATAGAAAGGTGTCAGGACACAGGACATGGCAGCTCCCTGTGTATGGGGGATGTAGTCACAGGGGGGTCAGAGTGCCCATGCTGACCCCTGACCACTGCTGGCTATGATAGAAAGGTGTCAGGACACACAGGACATGGCAGCTCCCTGTGTATGGGGGGTGTAGTAACAGAGAGGTCAGAGCGCCCATGCTGACCCCTGACCACTGCTGGCTATGATAGATAGGTGTCAGGACACAGGACATGGCAGCTCGCTGTGTATATGGGGGGTGTAGTCACAAAGCGGTCAGAGCGCCCATGCTGACCCCTGACCACTGCTGGCTATGATAGAAAGGTGTCAGCACACAGGACATGGCAGATCGCTGTGTATGGGGGATGTAGTCACAGAGGGGTCAGAGCGCCCATGCTGACCCCTGACCACTGCTGGCTATGATAGAAAGGTGTCAGGACACACAGGACATGGCAGCTCGCTGTGTATGTGGGGTGTAGTCACAGAGAGGTCAGAGCGCCCATGCTGACCCCTGACCACTGCTGGCTATGATAGAAAGGAGTCAGGACACAGGACATGGCAGCTCGCTGTGTATGGGGGGTGTAGTCACAGAGGGGTCAGAGCACCCATGCTGACCACTGCTGGCTATGATAGAAAGGTGTCAGGACACAGGACATGGCAGCTCGCTGTGTATGGGGGGTGTAGTCACAGAGGGGTCAGAGCGCCCATGCTGACCCCTGACCACTGCTGGCTATGATAGAAAGGTGTCAGGACACACAGGACATGGCAGCTCGCTGTGTATGGGGGGTGTAGTCACAGAGGGGTCAGAGCGCCCATGCTGACCCCTGACCACTGCTGGCTATGATAGAAAGGTGTCAGGACACACAGGACATGGCAGCTCGCTGTGTATGGGGGGTGTAGTCACAAAGCGGTCAGAGCGCCCATGCTGACCCCTGACCACTGCTGGCTATGATAGAAAGGTGTCAGGACACACAGGACATGGCAGCTCGCGGTGTATGAGGGGTGTAGTCACAGAGGGGTCAGAGCGCCCATGCTGACCCCTGACCACTGCTGGCTATGATAGAAAGGTGTCAGGACACACAGGACATGGCAGCTCGCTGTGTATGGGGGGGTGTAGTCACAGAGGGGTCAGAGCGCCCATGCTGACCCCTGACCACTGCTGGCTATGATAGAAAGGTGTCAGGACACACAGGACATGGCAGCTCGCTGTGTATGGGGGGTGTAGTCACAGAGGGGTCAGAGCACCCATGCTGACCCCTGACCACTGCTGGCTATGATAGAAAGGTGTCAGGACACAGGACATGGCAGCTCGCTGTGTATGGGGGGTGTAGTCACAGAGGGGTCAGAGCGCCCATGCTGACCCCTGACCACTGCTGGCTATGATAGAAAGGTGTCAGGACACAGGACATGGCAGCTCGCTGTGTATGGGGGGTGTAGTCACAGAAGGGTCAGAGCGCCCATGCTGACCCCTGACCACTGCTGGCTATGATAGAAAGGTGTCAGGACACACAGGACATGGCAGCTCCCTGTGTATGGGGGGTGTAGTCACAGAGGTTTCAGAGCACCCATGCTGACCCCTGACCACTGCTGGCTATGATAGAAAGGTGTCAGGACACAGAACATGGCAGCTCGCTGTGTATGGGGGTGTAGTCACAGAGGGGTCAGAGCGCCCATGCTGACCCCTGACCACTGCTGGCTATGATAGAAAGGTGTCAGGACATACAGGACATGGCAGCTCGCTGTGTATGGGGCGTGTAGTCACAGAGGGGTCAGAGCGCCCATGCTGACCCCTGACCACTGCTGGCTATGATAGAAAGGTGTCAGGACACACAGGACATGGCAGCTCACTGTGTATGGGGGTGTAGTCACAGAGGGGTCAGAGCCCCCATGCTGACCCCTGACCACTGCTGGCTATGACAGAAAGGTGTCAGGACACAGGACATGGCAGCTCGCGGTGTATGGGGGGTGTAGTCACAGAGGGGTCAGAGCGCCCATGCTGACCCCTGACCACTGCTGGCTATGATAGAAAGGTGTCAGGACACACAGGACATGGCAGCTCCCTGTGTATGGGGGATGTAGTCACAGGGGGGTCAGAGTGCCCATGCTGACCCCTGACCACTGCTGGCTATGATAGAAAGGTGTCAGGACACACAGGACATGGCAGCTCCCTGTGTATGGGGGGTGTAGTCACAGAGAGGTCAGAGCGCCCATGCTGACCCCTGACCACTGCTGGCTATGATAGAAAGGTGTCAGGACACAGGACATGGCAGCTCGCTGTGTATATGGGGGGTGTAGTCACAAAGCGGTCAGAGCGCCCATGCTGACCCCTGACCACTGCTGGCTATGATAGAAAGGTGTCAGGACACACAGGACATGGCAGCTCGCTGTGTATGGGGGGTGTAGTCACAGAGGGGTCAGAGCGCCCATGCTGACCCCTGACCACTGCTGGCTATGATAGAAAGGTGTCAGGACACACAGGACATGGCAGCTCGCTGTGTATGGGGGGTGTAGTCACAGAGGGGTCAGAGCGCCCATGCTGACCCCTGACCACTGCTGGCTATGATAGAAAGGTGTCAGGACACACAGGACATGGCAGCTCGCTGTGTATGGGGGGTGTAGTCACAAAGCGGTCAGAGCGCCCATGCTGACCCCTGACCACTGCTGGCTATGATAGAAAGGTGTCAGGACACACAGGACATGGCAGCTCGCGGTGTATGAGGGGTGTAGTCACAGAGGGGTCAGAGCGCCCATGCTGACCCCTGACCACTGCTGGCTATGATAGAAAGGTGTCAGGACACACAGGACATGGCAGCTCGCTGTGTATGGGGGGGTGTAGTCACAGAGGGGTCAGAGCGCCCATGCTGACCCCTGACCACTGCTGGCTATGATAGAAAGGTGTCAGGACACACAGGACATGGCAGCTCGCTGTGTATGGGGGGTGTAGTCACAGAGGGGTCAGAGCACCCATGCTGACCCCTGACCACTGCTGGCTATGATAGAAAGGTGTCAGGACACACAGGACATGGCAGCTCGCTGTGTATGGGGCGTGTAGTCACAGAGGGGTCAGAGCGCCCATGCTGACCCCTGACCACTGCTGGCTATGATAGAAAGGTGTCAGGACACACAGGACATGGCAGCTCACTGTGTATGGGGGTGTAGTCACAGAGGGGTCAGAGCCCCCATGCTGACCCCTGACCACTGCTGGCTATGACAGAAAGGTGTCAGGACACAGGACATGGCAGCTCGCGGTGTATGGGGGGTGTAGTCACAGAGGGGTCAGAGCGCCCATGCTGACCCCTGACCACTGCTGGCTATGATAGAAAGGTGTCAGGACACACAGGACATGGCAGCTCGCTGTGTATGGGGGGTGTAGTCACAGAGGGGTCAGAGCGCCCATGCTGACCCCTGACCACTGCTGGCTATGATAGAAAGGTGTCAGGACACATAGGACATGGCAGCTCGCTGTGTATGGGGGGTGTAGTCACAGAGGGGTCAGAGCGCCCATGCTGACCCCTGACCACTGCTGGCTATGATAGAAAGGTGTCAGGACACACAGGACATGGCAGCTCGCTGTGTATGGGGGGTGTAGTCACAGTGAGGTCAGAGCACCCATGCTGACCCCTGACCACTGCTGGCTATGATAGAAAGGTGTCAGGACACAGGACATGGCAGCTCGCTGTGTATGGGGGGTGTAGTCACAGAGGGGTCAGAGTGCCCATGCTGACCCCTGACCACTGCTGGCTATGATAGAAAGGTGCCAGGACACAGGACATGGCAGCTCCCTGTGTATGGGGGGTGTAGTCACAGAGGGGTCAGAGCACCCATGCTGACCCCTGACCACTGCTGGCTATGATAGAAAGGTGTCAGGACACAGGACATGGCAGCTCGCTGTGTATGGGGGCTGTAGTCACAGAGAGGTCAGAGCGCCCATGCTGACCCCTGACCACTGCTGGCTATGATAGAAAGGTGTCAGGACACACAGGACATGGCAGCTCGCTGTGTATGGAGGGTGTAGTCACAGAGGGGTCAGAGCGCCCATGCTGACCCCTGACCACTGCTGGCTATGATAGAAAGGTGTCAGGACACAGGACATGGCAGCTCGCTGTGTATGGGGGGTGTAGTCACAGAGGGGTCAGAGCGCCCATGCTGACCCCTGACCACTGCTGGCTATGACAGAAAGGTGTCAGGACACACAGGACATGGCAGCTCCCTGTGTATGGGGGTGTAGTCACAGAGGGGTCAGAGCGCCCATGCTGACCCCTGACCACTTCTGGCTATGATAGAAAGGTGTCAGGACACACAGAACATGGCAGCTCGCTGTGTATGGGGGTGTAGTCACAGAGGGGTCAGAGCGCCCATGCTGACCCCTGACCACTGCTGGCTATGATAGAAAGGTGTCAGGACACACAGGACATGGCAGCTCGCTGTGTATGGGGCGTGTAGTCACAGAGGGGTCAGAGCGCCCATGCTGACCCCTGACCACTGCTGGCTATGACAGAAAGGTGTCAGGACACACAGGACATGGCAGCTCGCTGTGTATGGGGGGTGTAGTCACAGAGGGGTCAGAGCACCCATGCTGACCCCTGACCACTGCTGGCTATGATAGAAAGGTGTCAGGACACACAGGACATGGCAGCTCGCTGTGTATGGGGGATGTAGTCACAGAGGGGTCAGAGCGCCCATGCTGACCCCTGACCACTGCTGGCTATGATAGAAAGGTGTCAGGACACACAGGACATGGCAGCTCGCTGTGTATGGGCGGTGTAGTCACAGAGGGGTCAGAGCACCCATGCTGACCCCTGACCACTGCTGGCTATGATAGAAAGGTGTCAGGACACACAGGACATGGCAGCTCGCTGTGTATGGGGGGTGTAGTCACAGAGGGGTCAGAGCGCCCATGCTGACCCTTGACCACTGCTGGCTATGATAGAAAGGTGTCAGGACACAGGACATGGCAACTCGCTGTGTAATGGGGGGATGTAGTCACAGAGGGGTCAGAGCCCCCATGCTGACCACTGACCACTGCTGGCTATGATAGAAAGGTGTCAGGACACACAGGACATGGCAGCTCGCTGTGTATAGGGGGTGTAGTCACAGAGGGGTCAGAGCGCCCAAGCTGACCCCTGACCACTGCTGGCTATGATAGAAAGGTGTCAGGACACAGGACATGGCAGCTCACTGTGTATGGGGGTGTAGTCACAGAGGGGTCAGAGCGCCCATGCTGACCCCTGACCACTGCTGGCTATGATAGATAGGTGTCAGGACACAGGACATGGCAGCTCACTGTGTATGGGGGGTGTAGTCACAGAGGGGTCAGAGCGCCCATGCTGACCCCTGACCACTGCTGGCTATGATAGGTGTCAGGACACACAGGACATGGCAGCTCGCTGTGTATGGGGGATGTAGTCACAGAGGGGTCAGAGCTCCCTTGCTGACCCCTGACCACTGCTGGCTATGATAGAAAGGTGTCAGGACACACAGGACATGGCAGCTCGCTGTGTATGGGGGTGTAGTCACAGAGGGGTCAGAGCACCCATGCTGACCCCTGACCACTGCTGGCTATGATAGGTGTCAGGACACACAGGACATGGCAGCTCGCTGTGTATGGGGGGTGTAGTCACAGAGGGGTCAGAGCACCCATGCTGACCCCTGACCACTGCTGGCTATGATAGAAAGGTGTCAGGACACAGGACATGGCAGATCGCTGTGTATGGAGGGTGTAGTCACAGAGAGGTCAGAGCACCCATGCTGACCCCTGACCACTGCTGGCTATGATAGAAAGGTGTCAGGACACACAGGACATGGCAGCTCGCTGTGTATGGGGGGTGTAGTCAAAGAGGGGTCAGAGCGCCCATGCTGACCCCTGACCACTGCTGGCTATGATAGAAAGGTGTCAGGACACAGGACATGGCAGCTCGCTGTGTATGGGGGGTGTAGTCACAGAGAGGTCAGAGCACCCATGCTGACCCCTGACCACTGCTGGCTATGATAGAAAGGTGTCAGGACACACAGGACATGGCAGCTCGCTGTGTATGGGGGGTGTAGTCACAGAGGGGTCAGAGCACCCATGCTGACCCCTGACCACTGCTGGCTATGATAGAATGGTGTCAGGACACAGGACATGGCAGCTCGCTGCGTATGGGGGGGGTGTAGTCACAGAGGGGTCAGAGCGCCCTTGCTGACCCCTGACCACTGCTGGCTATGATAGAAAGGTGTCAGGACACACAGGACATGGCAGCTCGCTGTGTATGGGGGGTGTAGTCACAGAGAGGTCAGAGCACCCATGCTGACCCCTGACCACTGCTGGCTATGATAGAAAGGTGTCAGGACACACAGGACATGGCAGCTCACTGTGTATGGGGGGTGTAGTCACAGAGGGGTTAGAGCGCCCATGCTGACCCCTGACCACTGCTGGCTATGATAGAAAGGTGTCAGGACACACAGGACATGGCAGCTCACTGTGTATGGGGGGTGTAGTCACAGAGGGGTCAGAGCGCCCATGCTGACCCCTGACCACTGCTGGCTATGATAGAAAGGTGTCAGGACACAGGACATGGCAGTTCGCTGTGTATGGGGGGTGTAGTCACAGAGGGGTCAGAGCACCCATGCTGACCCCTGACCACTGCTGGCTATGATAGAAAGGTGTCAGGACACAGGACATGGCAGCTCGCTGTGTATGGGGGGTGTAGTCACAGAGGGGTCAGAGCGCCCATGCTGACCCCTGACCACTGCTGGCTAAGATAGAAAGGTGTCAGTACACACAGGACATGGAGCTCGCTGTGTATGGGAACATTTAGGTGCCGGCGTTTCGGCTTCTTGACTCTCTTACATTACTTTTGTTCCTCCAATGTTGTTGCATTCAATAAATCCGCTAGTGACATGAAAGGGGTCTGTAAATCCCGTGCCTCCTCCTCCTGTCAGAGGGGCTTCCTCCGAGCTGGTGGGATAATTTGCTGTCTAATAATCTGGCCCGGACGGGAGCGTTTAAGCCGCGGCAGTGAAGATGACATCTCATTATAGCTGAATGCTGCAGATCTGCGACATCGGCGGCGCTTTCTCTGCGCTCTAATCTGTGTAATGAGGATGTAGAAGTTCCCATTGTCTCACACAAGCTCCTGACATGGGCCCCCGCTAATCCGCCCTCTGTGAGCGTCAGCTTCTGGGGTCCCGCACAATGCTCCTTGTCTTCATCAGGGAGTGAGAAGTAACAAGCGAACACGTTAATCTCCTGGCGCTGCCCCGGCCTGTCACCAGACGCACGAGACGAGAATCTCCACGCTCAGAAATATTACATTACATTATTTTGTAAATATTGTATATACAGTATACAAAATGTAACATTGTAACATTTTTAGAATCCGACAAATATCACTGATTATTGGAAGGTTCTAGAGGAATTTTTATCACTTGTGAATCAAGAGAGTCCTCAGGAACCCAAAATGTGTTTGCGCTGGATTATTGGGTTCTTTGACAGATTACCGAGTGGCTCTAGAAAAACTTATACAGATTGAGGATTCCCCAAAATATTCTTAATTTGGTTCAAGTTTTTGGATCTGCATGACTAAAATTTGTGGAATATCTGACGATTCATCCTTTATAAGAACCTGATATTCTGTGATGAGGTTCTAGAACATTCTGTATCTAGAGGGTCACGAGCTCGAGACACAGGATTGGCTCCAGATTAATACATATTCTGGATTATCAACTGGTTCTGAACATGCTGGTTCTGGATTATTAGATGACTCCATCATCTGTAGAGTAGAACCTTAAGAGATTGTAGCCAATTGTAATGATGTAAAAAGTAGCAGGACGTTCAGGAACCCAAAATATTAGAACGTTCCAAAGGTTCCAGATCATCTAAAGTTTGTGTAGAGCTCAGGAAAGGAGAATAAAACCCTATTGGCTCCTCATGCCCTAAAATATTAATCCCAGAAATTTCCACTGCTTTGCAAGGTTTTTTTTATCATTGTTGTATCTTGTACTCTAGTTACTGCCAGAGCTGCAGTGATAATTCCCTTCCAGGCTAGAGAGCAGCGCACAGTATGGGAGCTCATTGTATGGCTGCTCTACTATGTTGTTCAGTTTTTCGACTGTTGTCCGCTAGAATCTAATTGCAGCTTTGGTTGTGATTGGAGTATAATTATCATTATTTTTTGAATGTTTTGTAATTCAGCGTTGTAATTGGACATGATGGTGTCACTGGTGTACGGGGGCTTTATACTTTGGGGTAGTCACTCCCTGACCTCGTCCCGCCATGTTTTTTCACCCCCGTTTCCCTACAACATCTGTTGTAGAATGAAGCCGTGCATTGTGCGCCGCGCAGCTGCAGTCATGTCACCGGCCGCTTATCGGCGCGCACAATCTCGTCACGCCAGATTGGGGAACATTTCACGCCCAATTTACTTCTTCTTCCAGTTCTCCACGGATATTAATTCTGCCATTCGCGGGCAGCTGGACCCTGTTACTGTAACTAGAGAATTGAAGCGCTGGTGACCTGGCGTGCCCGCAGCCGGGCCGGAGCGGGTTCTGGATTATTGGACCACAGAACTGTAGAATTCACATCACTGGTTTATGTTTGGTGCAGTAGTCCTAGCAGTGGGGTAGGGGGCAGCCATGTCTAGGATGGAGGTGGGTTAGATGGTGCTGTGCAAAAGTATTCACCCACTCCCCCCTGTTCTCTATAACAAGTGCAATATTAGACCAGGGAAATCCGAGGAATTGCGTAATCCAGAAGAGGAATTCTTACTGGAAAGCTGAAATGAGAAGGTATTCACCCCCACTATTCCATGGATAGGAATCAAAACCCACAAATCACGAAGGAAAACTGCAACATGTGACCAGCGGATTGTCTGGATCCATTGTATTAGTCTGGAGGAGGCCAGCAGATTGTCTGGATCCATTGCATCTGTCTGGAGGAGGCCAGCGGATTGTCTGGATCCATTGCATCTGTCTGGAGGAGGCCAGCGGATTGTCTGGATCCATTGCATCTGTCTGGAGGAGGCCAGCGGATTGTCTGGATCCGTTGGATCTGTCTGGAGGAGGCCAGCGGATTGTCTGGATCCATTGTATTAGTCTGGAGGAGGCCAGTAGATTGTCTGGATCCGTTGTATCTGTCTGGAAGAGGCCAGCGGGTTGTCTGGATCCGTTGCATCTGTCTGGAGGAGGCCAGCGGATTGTCTGGATCCGTTGCATCTGTCTGGAGGAGGCCAGCAGATTGTCTGGATCCATTGTATTAGTCTGGAGGAGGCCAGCAGATTGTCTGGATCCATTGTATTAGTCTGGAGGAGGCCAGCAGATTGTCTGGATCCATTGTATTAGTCTGGAGGAGGCCAGCAGATTGTCTGGATCCGTTGCATCTGTCTGGAGGAGGCCAGCAGATTGTCTGGAGGAGGCCAGCGGATTGTCTGGATCCGTTGCATCTGTCTGGAGGAGGCCAGCAGATTGTCTGGAGGAGGCCAGCGGATTGTCTGGATCCGTTGCATCTGTCTGGAGGAGGCCAGCAGATTGTCTGGATCCATTGTATTAGTCTGGAGGAGGCCAGCGGGTTGTCTGGATCCGTTGTATCAGTCTGGACGTGGCCAGCGGATTGTCTGGATCCATTGCATCTGTCTGGAGGAGGCCAGCGGATTGTCTGGATCCATTGCATCTGTCTGGAGGAGGCCAGCGGATTGTCTGGATCCGTTGGATCTGCCTGGAGGAGGCCCGCGGATTGTCTGGATCCCTTGCATCTGTGTTATAATCCCTGTAATCTGTGTACGGATTAATCCTGTATCCCCCTGTTCATCCTGCCGGTGACCCCCGTCTCCTTCCAGGTCACATGGTGTACTGTGTATCGGCAGTCACCCGGACCACCTGATCCACCAGGTGCCCCCTCCCCCGCCGCCCGCTGCTGCCTGCACTGAATGTGACCTTAATCTGACGTGACTAATTTAATTATCATGGCCGAGGTAGGAGAGCGGAGGTGATAATTAGCACAAGGTGCAGGGCGATATTAATAACCGCCTCCTGCCATGTGTCCTTACAGGGGCTGAGCGCTGGAGCTGCACCTCCGGGGGGCGCTCTAGAGTCTTAGTGTCCCTCAATTCCATCTATATTTTTATTTATGTGACTCATTGCGTGTGGACGTCACGGATGGGCAGGAGGAGAGAATTAGGGAAGTGATTGGACTGACCCCATAACCAATAGGGGCTCCCCATGGTCTGGGGACCATGAGAACTGCACCGGACCCTCCCATAGACTGATACCTCCAGTACTGATACACTGTAACATCAAGCGCCAGCATCTAGACTGATACATTGTAACAGCCCCTCAGCTGTGAAGTCTTTGGGCCAGGCATGTTGAGCTGATGTGGAGAAAATGCCCCCTCCCTGGGCTGTAGAGGCAGTGGATGTGATCTGTGGATGCAGCTTTGGATGTGACTGGAGGATGATATAGAGAGAGGTGACAGTCTGTGTGTGTCTCGCTTCCTCTCTGGGTGACATTCCTGGTGCGGCTGCCATGTCCTCCACACGGCGACACATTGTCCTTCAGGATGTAAGTGAGATGTCATTAGTGAGCGGCCGCTATGTGCCCTCCCCCCGGGGACGCTCTGCACCCAACACCTCCACATATTAATTGGATTCCCTAATAGACAGGAACCGCGCATTGTGTCCCGGGCACAGGATAGCTGCCTGGCATTCCTGCACCACCTGACACCAGGCCAGGGCACAACACCTGCGCCAGCACACAGGCCCTGCTATAGTAGTTATATCCCTGTACATAGGGGGCAGTATTATAGTAGTTATATTCCTGTACATAGGGGGCAGTATTATAGTAGTTATATTCCTGTACATAGGAGGCAGTATTATAGTAGTTATATTCCTGTACATAGGGGGCAGTATTATAGTAGTTATATTCCTGTACATAGGGGCAGTATTATAGTAGTTATATTCCTGTACATAGGGGGCAGTATTATAGTAGTTATATTCTTGTACATAGGGGGGCAGTATTATAGTAGTTATATTCCTGTACATAGGGGGCAGTATTATAGTAGTTATATTCCTGTACATAGGGGGCAGTATTATAGTAGTTATATTCCTGTACATAGGGGGCAGTATTATAGTAGTTATATCCCTGTACATAGGGGGCAGTATTATAGTAGTTATATCCCTGTACATAGGGGGCAGTATTATAGTAGTTATATTCCTGTACATAGGGGGCAGTATTATAGTAGTTATATTCTTGTACATAGGGGGCAGTATTATAGTAGTTATATTCCTGTACATAGGAGGCAGTATTATAGTAGTTATATTCCTGTACATAGGGGGCAGTATTATAGTAGTTATATTCTTGTACATAGGGGGCAGTATTATAGTAGTTATATTCTTGTACATAGGGGGCAGTATTATAGTAGTTATATTCGTGTACATAGGGGGCAGTATTATAGTAGTTATATTCCTGTACATAGGGGGTAGTATTATAGTAGTTATATTCCTGTATATAGGGGGCAGTATTATAGTAGTTATATTCTTGTACATAGGGGGTAGTATTATAGTAGCTATATCCCTGTACATAGGGGGCAGTATTATAGTAGTTATATTCCTGTACATAGGGGGCAGTATTATAGTAGTTATATTCCTGTACATAGGGGGCAGTATTATAGTAGTTATATTCCTGTACATAGGGGGCAGTATTATAGTAGTTATATCCCTGTACATAGGGGGCAGTATTATAGTAGTTATATTCTCGTACATAGGGGGCAGTATTATAGTAGTTATATTCCTGTACATAGGGGGCAGTATTATAGTAGTTATATTCCTGTACATAGGGGGCAGTATTATAGTAGTTATATTCCTGTACATAGGGGGCAGTATTATAGTAGTTATATCCCTGTACATAGGGGGCAGTATTATAGTAGTTATATTCCTGTACATAGGGGGCAGTATTATAGTAGTTATATTCCTGTACATAGGAGGCAGTATTATAGTAGTTATATTCTTGTCCATAGGGAGCAGTATTATAGTAGTTATATTCTTGTACATAGGGGGCAGTATTATAGTAGTTATATTCCTGTACATAGGAGGCAGTATTATAGTAGTTATATTCCTGTACATAGGAGGCAGTATTATAGTAGTTATATTCCTGTACATAGTGGGCAGTATTATAGTAGTTATATTCCTGTACATAGGGGGCAGTATTATAGTAGTTATATCCCTGTACATAGGGGGCAGTATTATAGTAGTTATATTCCTGTACATAGGGGGCAGTATTATAGTAGTTATATCCTTGTACATAGAGGGCAGTATTATAGTAGTTATATTCCTGTACATAGGGGGCAGTATTATAGTAGTTATATTCTTGTACATAGGGGGCAGTATTATAGTAGTTATATTCCTGTACATAGGGGGCAGTATTATAGTAGTTATATTCTTGTACATAGGGGGCAGTATTATAGTAGTTATATTCTTGTACATAGGGGGCAGTATTATAGTAGTTATATTCCTGTACATAGGGGGCAGTATTATAGTAGTTATATTCTTGTACATAGGGGGCAGTATTATAGTAGTTATATTCCTGTACATAGGGGGCAGTATTATAGTAGTTATATTCCTGTACATAGGGGGCAGTATTATAGTAGTTATATTCTTGTACATAGGGGGCAGTATTATAGTAGTTATATTCTTGTACATAGGGGGCAGTATTATAGTAGTTATATCCGTGTACATAGGGGGCAGTATTATAGTAGTTATATTCCTGTACGTAGGGGGCAGTATTATAGTAGTTATATTCCTGTACGTAGGGGGCAGTATTATAGTAGTTATATTCCTGTACGTAGGGGGCAGTATTATAGTAGTTATATTCCTGTACATAGGGGGCAGTATTATAGTAGCTATATTCTTGTACATAGGGGGCAGTATTATAGTAGCTATATTCTTGTACATAGGGGGCAGTATTATAGTAGTTATATCCCTGTACATAGGGGGCAGTATTATAGTAGTTATATTCCTGTACATAGGGGGCAGTATTATAGTAGTTATATTCCTGTACATAGAGGGCAGTATTATAGTAGTTATATTCTTGTACATAGGGGGCAGTATTATAGTAGTTATATTCTTGTACATAGGGGGCAGTATTATAGTAGTTATATTCTTGTACATAGGGGGTAGTATTATAGTAGTTATATTCCTGTACATAGGGGGCAGTATTATAGTAGTTATATTCCTGTACATAGGGGGCAGTATTATAGTAGTTATATTCTTGTACATAGGGGGCAGTATTATAGTAGTTATATTCTTGTACATAGGGGGCAGTATTATAGTAGTTATATTCCTGTACATAGGGGGCAGTATTATAGTAGTTATATCCTTGTACATAAGGGTTAGTATGATATTTTCAGTATTATTACTGATGTATACTATACTACTCGGTGATGCCTCTCGTGTCCCCCTGATAACACTTGGGGTCTGCACAGCTGTGTTCCTGGTCTCTGCACAGCGCTGTGTATGTAATCCCAGCAGATCGTGGTCCCGGTTCCTGCAGATGTTCTCTCCTCTGTAGTTGGGGCCCCCTGACACCCTCCTGATTAATCTCTCCAGTTTGTCAGAGGGGCTGCCGCCCCCGTGGGGCCACTTGTCCCATATGATCAGTTCTGTAGCTCCTAGGAAAGTATGGCTGGCACTGGGGGAATACTGGGATGGCGGCCGCTGGAGCGTGTCATTGTCAGCCCATGTGGAATTAACCCATGATGGGTCTTGTTTAGTAAGAACAGAAGTGGCGGCACTATTTACAGGGTTTACTAATGACATCTAGTCTTTGTCTGGGGATTACCGCAGGGGAGGCTGAGGGGGTTTTGTCTCTCAGTAAGGAGATTGGGTTTACTTGTTTTGCTTTTTGGGAAATATTATGCAGATTAGCTTTCCTCCAGAAGGAAGAAACTGTATCTTTAGCACCACCTATAGGCAGCTACAATGTAAGGCAGTGTTACATGTGCCACCAGGATGAAGGATTGTAAACCAAGCATTGACATACTGGTGTGCGCCCCCTCTGGCAGGATCTGCTCTTCTTATAGCTTCTTATGTCCTTGTTTTTACAAATAAATGCTTTTCAAGATTATGCAAACAAGGTGTTAATGGAGCCCCTAAGGCTCATTAGCATAAATGTAACCCTTTTTTTTTCTCTTAAAAACAAGTGCATAAGAAGGTTAAAGAAGAGCAGATCTTGCCAGAGGGGGCACACACCAATATGTCGGTGTACTTGGTTTACAATCCATAATGTTGGTAGGTTACCGTTAATGTGGTATAGCCCAAACTTCTAGGTGAATGCAGAGTGGGGTTGCTGGTTTCCCCCTCATCTGTATAGAGCAGTGGAAGCTGGTGCTCCCCCCCCTCCCCACATAAGTGCAGGGGTGGGTTGTGGCCCCCTTGTCAACGCAGAGAAGGAGAGCTAGTTGCTCCTTCTTCGGCCTTGAGCAGGATGGCGAGTTGCCACTTCATTGGTGCAGGAGGGGGTTGGCCGGTTGCCCTTTCGTCAGCGCAGAGCAGGACAGTTAGAGGCTCCCTCGTCGGTGCAGAGTGGTAGGCTGGTGGCTCACTCCTTGGCACAGAGCAGGGTAGGCTGGGGGCTCGCTCCTCGGCACAGAGCAGGGTAGGCTTGGGGCTCCCTCCTCGGCACAGAGCGTGGTAGGATGGGGGCTCCCTCCTCGGCACAGAGCGTGGTAGGATGGGGGCTCGCTCCTTGGCACAGAGCGTGGTAGGATGGGGGCTCCCTCCTCGGCACAGAGCGTGGTAGGATGGGGGCTCCCTCCTTGGCACAGAGCGTGGTAGGCTGGGAGCTCCCTCTTCGGCACAGAGCGTGGTAGGCTGGGGGCTCACTCCTTGGCACAGAGCAGGGTAGGCTGGGGGCTCGCTCCTCGGCACAGAGCGTGGTAGGCTGGGGGCTCGCTCCTCGGCACAGAGCGTGGTAGGATGGGGGCTCACTCCTCGGCACAGAGCGTGGTAGGCTTGGGGGATCGCTCCTCGGCACAGAGCGTGGTAGGATGAGGGCTCGCTCCTCGGCACAGAGCGTGGTAGGCTTGGGGCTCGCTCCTCGGCACAGAGCGTGGTAGGCTTGGGGCTCGCTCCTCGGCACAGAGCGTGGTAGGCTGGGGGCTCGCTCCTCGGCACAGAGCGTGGTAGGCTGGGGGCTCGCTCCTCGGCACAGAGCGTGGTAGGATGGGGGCTCACTCCTCGGCACAGAGCGTGGTAGGATGGGGGCTCACTCCTCGGCACAGAGCGTGGTAGGCTTGGGGGATCGCTCCTCGGCACAGAGCGTGGTAGGATGAGAGCTCACTCCTCGGCACAGAGCGTGGTAGGCTGGGGGCTCACTCCTCGGCACAGAGCGTGGTAGGATGGGGGCTCACTCCTCGCCACAGAGCGTGGTAGGATGGGGGCTCGCTCCTCGGCACAGAGCGTGGTAGGATGGGGGCTCGCTCCTCGGCACAGAGCGTGGTAGGATGGGGGCTCGCTCCTCGGCACAGAGCGTGGTAGGATGGGGGCTCACTCCTCGGCACAGAGCGTGGTAGGATGGGGGCTCACTCCTCGGCACAGAGCGTGGTAGGATGGGGGCTCACTCCTCGGCACAGAGCGTGGTAGGCTTGGGGGATCGCTCCTCGGCACAGAGCGTGGTAGGATGAGGGCTCGCTCCTCGGCACAGAGCGTGGTAGGATGGGGGCTCACTCCTCGGCACAGAGCGTGGTAGGCTTGGGGCTCGCTCCTCGGCACAGAGCGTGGTAGGCTTGGGGCTCGCTCCTCGGCACAGAGCGTGGTAGGCTGGGGGCTCGCTCCTCGGCACAGAGCGTGGTAGGCTGGGGGCTCGCTCCTCGGCACAGAGCGTGGTAGGCTGGGGGCTCACTCCTCGGCACAGAGCGTGGTAGGATGGGGGCTCACTCCTCGGCACAGAGCGTGGTAGGCTTGGGGGATCGCTCCTCGGCACAGAGCGTGGTAGGATGAGGGCTCGCTCCTCGGCACAGAGCGTGGTAGGCTGGGGGCTCACTCCTCGGCACAGAGCGTGGTAGGCTGGGGGCTCACTCCTCGGCACAGAGCGTGGTAGGATGGGGGCTCGCTCCTCGGCACAGAGCGTGGTAGGATGGGGGCTCGCTCCTCGGCACAGAGCGTGGTAGGCCGGGGGCTCCCTTGGCGGTGCTGAGCGGGGTAGGATGGGGGCTCCCTCCTTGGCACAGAGCGTGGTAGGCTGGGGGCTCCCTTGTCGGTGCTGAGCGGGGTAGGCTGGGGGCTCCCTTGTCGGTGCTGAGCGTGGTAGGCTGGGGGCTCCCTTGTCGGTGCTGAGCATGGTAGGCCGGGGGCTCCCTTGTTGTGGCTGAGCGGGGTACGCTGGGGGCTCCCTTGGCGGTGCTGAGCGGGGTAGGTTGGTTGCTGACCATGGTGCTAAAGACAAGTGGACTATTAGGTGCAATAGTCTTCTTAAAGGATATTTATGAAATGGAATAAGCAGCGTCAGCTGTACACGAGAGAGTGACTACTGCCCTACCAGGACCTTGCACACAGTTACCCATCTAGAAGAAAGAAATAAAGCTTTTAGTAAGATGCTGTTACCTCTCTCGTTCTCTCCTCAGCTGTGACCAGGACTGTGGTGTATAAGGTACCGGCGTGTAATGAGTGCAGTGGCCGCACTAGAGCCCTGCCGGGGTCTTACACTTCATGTTCAGAGTCTATTTTCATTACTTATGTTAATGGAAATGATTTCTACATTGTCCTGGATGATGATGATGATGATGAGCACCGGGGACCAGACACAGAGTCGCACAGGAGGCGGGGGGGTTAGTGCAGCGCCGGGTCGTCATCTTGTAATATTTTATATGTTCTCCTCAAATTGAAAACTCTGAGCTCAATCAATATTTACTGCAGGGAAAGAGAATGAATAGCAATATGTCATTATACCGCTGCACCTAATGTGCATGTAATACCGCGGGATGATGGGAATTACTGGGCACTACAAGTACCAGACTGATATGTCAGAAAAACCATTGGTGTAGGTTGTGGTGTGAATGGTGACTACAGGGAAGAAACTGCAGGTAGTCACAGCTCCGCCCTTTATAGTAATGTATGCGCAGTTAATGTGGTGGTGTCTGCTGTGGTAGTTTGTTGACCTTTTGCCCCTGCTGAGCGGCCCGTACCCCCCCCTACGGCGGGGCTCTAATTTGCGGTTTGATACCCGTTACGATTCCATCCACCTCCGCGCTCTGCAGTTAATTGGCAAGTCTGATGATTTAAAGGCGGGAGATCCCGCTCCGGAAAAATGGCCGCCATAAATCAGCGGCTGACACCAGAAAATAGATATAATCTCAACATTAACCACATTAATAGTGGCGGCAGCCGAATTAAGAAAGCGATAAAACACGGGCAAGAAATATAAGTTATGGCTGCCCGCCGCTACATAACAACGCTGAGGTTACCGCTGCGCACTGGGGCAGAAGAGCGAGAGAAGGGAGGAGCGAGAGGGGCAGAAGAGCGAGAGAACGGAGGAGCGAGAGGGGCAGAAGAGCGAGAGAAGGGAGGAGCGAGAGGGGCAGAAGAGCGAGAGAAGGGAGGAGCGAGAGGGGCAGAAGAGCGAGAGAACGGAGGAGCGAGAGGGGCAGAAGAGCGAGAGAACGGAGGAGCGAGAGGGGCAGAAGAGCGAGAGAAGGGAGGAGCGAGAGGGGCAGAAGAGCGAGAGAAGGGAGGAGCGAGAGGGGCAGAAGAGCGAGAGAACGGAGGAGCGAGAGGGGCAGAAGAGCGAGAGAACGGAGGAGCGAGAGGGGCAGAAGAGCGAGAGAAGGGAGGAGCGAGAGGGGCAGAAGAGCGAGAGAAGGGAGGAGCGAGAGGGGCAGAAGAGCGAGAGAACGGAGGAGCGAGAGGGGCAGAAGAGCGAGAGAACGGAGGAGCGAGAGGGGCAGAAGAGCGAGAGAAGGGAGGAGCGAGAGGGGCAGAAGAGCGAGAGAAGGGAGGAGCGAGAGGGGCAGAAGAGCGAGAGAAGGGAGGAGCGAGAGGGGCAGAAGAGCGAGAGAAGGGAGGAGCGAGAGGGGCAGAAGAGCGAGAGAAGGGAGGAGCGAGAGGGGCAGAAGAGCGAGAGAAGGGAGGAGCGAGAGGGGCAGAAGAGCGAGAGAAGGGAGGAGCGAGAGGGGCAGAAGAGCGAGAGAAGGGAGGAGCGAGAGGGGCAGAAGAGCGAGAGAAGGGAGGAGCGAGAGGGGCAGAAGAGCGAGAGAAGGGAGGAGCGAGAGGGGCAGAAGAGCGAGAGAAGGGAGGAGCGAGAGGGGCAGAAGAGCGAGAGAAGGGAGGAGCGAGAGGGGCAGAAGAGCGAGAGAAGGGAGGAGCGAGAG
This sequence comes from Engystomops pustulosus, assembly GCF_040894005.1. Classification (NCBI taxonomy): domain Eukaryota; kingdom Metazoa; phylum Chordata; class Amphibia; order Anura; family Leptodactylidae; genus Engystomops; species Engystomops pustulosus. Next base: position 3,222,584 of record NC_092415.1, on the reverse strand, counting down.
GGGCAGAAGAGCGAGAGAAGGGAGGAGCGAGAGGGGCAGAAGAGCGAGAGAAGGGAGGAGCGAGAGGGGCAGAAGAGCGAGAGAAGGGAGGAGCGAGAGGGGCAGAAGAGCGAGAGAAGGGAGGAGCGAGAGGGGCAGAAGAGCGAGAGAACGGAGGAGCGAGAGGGGCAGAAGAGCGAGAGAAGGGAGGAGCGAGAGGGGCAGAAGAGCGAGAGAAGGGAGGAGCGAGAGGGGCAGAAGAGCGAGAGAAGGGAGGAGCGAGAGGGGCAGAAGAGCGAGAGAACGGAGGAGCGAGAGGGGCAGAAGAGCGAGAGAAGGGAGGAGCGAGAGGGGCAGAAGAGCGAGAGAAGGGAGGAGCGAGAGGGGCAGAAGAGCGAGAGAAGGGAGGAGCGAGAGGGGCAGAAGAGCGAGAGAAGGGAGGAGCGAGAGGGGCAGAAGAGCGAGAGAAGGGAGGAGCGAGAGGGGCAGAAGAGCGAGAGAAGGGAGGAGCGAGAGGGGCAGAAGAGCGAGAGAAGGGAGGAGCGAGAGGGGCAGAAGAGCGAGAGAAGGGAGGAGCGAGAGGGGCAGAAGAGCGAGAGAAGGGAGGAGCGAGAGGGGCAGAAGAGCGAGAGAAGGGAGGAGCGAGAGGGGCAGAAGAGCGAGAGAAGGGAGGAGCGAGAGGGGCAGAAGAGCGAGAGAAGGGAGGAGCGAGAGGGGCAGAAGAGCGAGAGAAGGGAGGAGCGAGAGGGGCAGAAGAGCGAGAGAAGGGAGGTGCGAGAGGGGCAGAAGAGCGAGAGAAGGGAGGAGCGAGAGGGGCAGAAGAGCGAGAGAAGGGAGGAGCGAGAGGGGCAGAAGAGCGAGAGAAGGGAGGAGCGAGAGGGGCAGAAGAGCGAGAGAAGGGAGGAGCGAGAGGGGCAGAAGAGCGAGAGAAGGGAGGAGCGAGAGGGGCAGAAGAGCGAGAGAAGGGAGGAGCGAGAGGGGCAGAAGAGCTAGAGAAGGGAGGAGCGAGAGGGGCAGAAGAGCTAGAGAAGGGAGGAGCGAGAGGGGCAGAAGAGCTAGAGAAGGGAGGAGCGAGAGGGGCAGAAGAGCGAGAGACCGGGTCACTTCTTATTGCTTGCTCATTGCCTGATTGATCATCAGTCAGTGTGACCACTTGTATAACAGCACTTAAAGCAGCTGCTGGTCCGGAGCATCAGGTGTTAATTCTACATTATATCTTGATGATGATTAGAGACACAGGTTTACTACTTTAACTCTTTCACCTGAAGCAGAGGCACAGATAACCGGCCTTGGCACACATGCCTGGCGCTGCTCTAGAGTCTGTCATCATGTGAGAGCTGGCACTGCTGGGGAGCTGGCACAGCACTGATCACAGGAGATGTTACAGAAGAATGGGGCATCTCCATGTCTTGGCGCAGCCCCAGGCCCCCCGGCATCTGGAACATATGTGCTAATTTACTGCAAGCATCACCATGGGATCAGCCATCAGGAGGACACAAGACATTAACTAGTGCATGTGGCTGGCAGAGAGCTGGCACCGATACAATGTAACCAGGGGCAAAGCCTCAGAACCAGTGCACACTGTCCTATCATAGATACCCAGATCATATCTACTCCCCCTGCCCCTGTCCCCAGTCTCCTCTCCCCGGGATGTAATGGCTGATAACAGAGAGTAATAGATTGTATCCCCCTGTACAGTCTCCTCTCCCCGGGATGTAATGGCTGATAACAGAGAGTAATAGATTGTATCCCCCTGTACAGTCTCCTCTCCCCGGGATGTAATGGCTGATAACAGAGAGTAATAGATTGTATCCCCCTGTACAGTCTCCTCTCCCCGGGATGTAATGACTGATAACAGAGAGTAATAGATTGTATCCCCCTGTACTGTCTCCTCTCCCCGGGGTGTAATGGCTGATAACAGAGAGTAATAGATTGTATCCCCCCCCCTGTACAGTCTCCTCTCCCCGGGGTGTAATGGCTGATAACAGAGAGTAATAGATTGTATCCCCCCCTGTACAGTCTCCTCTCCCCGGGATGTAATGGCTGATAACAGAGAGTAATAGATTGTATCCCCCCTGTACAGTCTCCTCTCCCCAGGATGTAATGGCTGATAACAGAGAGTAATAGATTGTATCCCCCCCCCCCCCCCCCTGTACAGTCTCTTCTTCCCGGGGTGTAATGGCTGATAACAGAGAGTAATAGATTGTATCCCCTGTACAGTCTCCTCTCCCCGGGATGTAATGGCTGATAACAGAGAGTAATAGATTGTATCCCCCCCTGTACAGTCTCCTCTCCCCGGGGTGTAATGGCTGATAACAGAGAGTAATAGATTGTATCCCCCCCTGTACAGTCTCCTCTCCCCGGGATGTAATGGCTGATAACAGAGAGTAATAGATTGTGTCCTCCCTGTACAGTCTCCTCTCCCCAGGATGTAATGGCTGATAACAGAGAGTAATAGATTGTATCCCCCCTGTACAGTCTCCTCTCCCCGGGATGTAATGGCTGATAACAGAGAGTAATAGATTGTATCCCCCCTGTACAGTCTCCTCTCCCCAGAATGTAATGGCTGATAACAGAGAGTAATAGATTGTATCCTCCTGTACAGTCTCCTCTCCCCGGGATGTAATGGCTGATAACAGAGAGTAATAGATTGTATCCCCCCTGTACAGTCTCCTCTCCCCGGGATGTAATGGCTGATAACAGAGAGTAATAGATTGTATCCCCCCCTGTACAGTCTCCTCTCCCCGGGATGTAATGGCTGATAACAGAGAGTAATAGATTGTATCCCCCTGTACAGTCTCCTCTCCCCAGGATGTAATGGCTGATAACAGAGAGTAATAGATTGTATCCCCCCTGTACAGTCTCCTCTCCCCGGGATGTAATGGCTGATAACAGAGAGTAATAGATTGTATCCCCCCCTGTACAGTCTCCTCTCCCCGGGGTGTAATGGCTGATAACAGAGAGTAATAGATTGTATCCCCCCTGTACAGTCTCCTCTCCCCGGGATGTAATGGCTGATAACAGAGAGTAATAGATTGTATCCCCCCCTGTACAGTCTCCTCTCCCCGGGGTGTAATGGCTGATAACAGAGAGTAATAGATTGTATCCCCCCTGTACAGTCTCCTCTCCCCGGGATGTAATGGCTGATAACAGAGAGTAATAGATTGTATCCCCCCCTGTACAGTCTCCTCTCCCGGGATGTAATGGCTGATAACAGAGAGTAATAGATTGTATCCCCCCCCCTGTACAGTCTCCTCTCCCCGGGATGTAATGGCTGATAACAGAGAGTAATAGATTGTATCCCCCCTGTACAGTCTCCTCTCCCCGGGGTGTAATGGCTGATAACAGAGAGTAATAGATTACATCCTGGGGAGAGGAGACTGTACAGGGGGGATACAATCTATTACTCTCTGTTATCAGCCATTACATCCCGGGGAGAGGAGACTGTACAGGGGGGATACAATCTATTACTCTCTGTTATCAGCCATTACATCCCGGGGAGAGGAGACTGTACAGGGGGGGGATACAATCTATTACTCTCTGTTATCAGCCATTACATCCTGGGGAGAGGAGACTGTACAGGGGGGTACAATCTATTACTCTCTGTTATCAGCCATTACATCCTGGGGAGAGGAGACTGTACAGGGGGGATACAATCTATTACTCTCTGTTATCAGCCATTACACCCCGGGGAGAGGAGACTGTACAGGGGGGGGGGATACAATCTATTACTCTCTGTTATCAGCCATTACACCCCGGGGAGAGGAGACTGTACAGGGGGGGGGGATACAATCTATTACTCTCTGTTATCAGCCATTACATCCTGGGGAGAGGAGACTGTACAGGGGGATACAATGGCTGATAACAGAGAGTAATAGATTGTATCCCCCCCCCTGTACAGTCTCCTCTCCCCGGGGTGTAATGGCTGATAACAGAGAGTAATAGATTGTATCCCCCCTGTACAGTCTCCTCTCCCCGGGGTGTAATGGCTGATAACAGAGAGTAATAGATTGTATCCCCCCTGTACAGTCTCCTCTCCCCGGGGTGTAATGGCTGATAACAGAGAGTAATGGATTGCACTGAGCGGTGGCTCCTGGTTAGATAGAATTCCTCTGGTTTTCCTTAGAATTGTAACACATACAGATGAGAAAGCACCGGGTATTTTATGGAATTCTCGGCTTTAGTTCCTATTAATATTCCTGTCGGCAGCGCGGTGCCGGGTGTGTGCGGTGTTCGGGTCGGGGAGCGCAGGTCAAGGTGGTGTCAGTGTCGCCCTCCGCTTCCCATTTCTTAAACACAGAAGTCTATTAGTGCGAAACGCGCTCAGCTGAGGAGAGGTTACAGGAGCCATGTACCTCATCTGCGGCCCTGATACACTGTAACGACGCACAACCCAGAGCCACGACCAAACAGAGCCACGACAGTCAGGAAATATCTGGATGTGAGGGAGATTGTGATAAAGGGTGTGAGCGGGGGACATCTAGGATATAGTATCCGGATACGAGGCTCGTGGGGATGTACACTCACCGGCCACTTTATTAGGTCCACCTGTCCAACTGCTCGTTAACACTTAATTTCTAATCAGCCAATCACATGGCGGCAGTGCATTTAGGCATGTAGACATGGCCAAGACAATCTCCTGCAGTTCTCCTGAGCATCAGTATGGGGAAGAAAGGTGATTTGTGGCCTTTGAACGTGGCATGGTTGTTGGTGCCAGAAGGGCTGGTCTGAGTATTTCAGAAACTGCTGATCTACTGGGATTTTCACGCACAACCATCTCTAGGGTTTACAGAGAATGGTCCGAAAAAGAAAAAACATCCAGTGAGCGGCAGTTCTGTGGGCGGAAATGCCTTGTTGATGCCAGAGGTCAGAGGAGAATGGGCAGACTGGTTCGAGCTGATAGAAAGGCAACAGTGACTCAAATCGCCCCCCGTTACAACCAAGGTAGGCAGAAGAGCATCTCTGAACGCACAGTACGTCCAACTTTGAGGCAGATGGGCTACAGCAGCAGAAGACCACACCGGGTGCCACTACTTTCAGCTAAGAACAGGAAACTGAGGCTACAATTTGCACAAGCTCATCGAAATTGGACAGTAGAAGATTGGAAAAACGTTGCCTGGTCTGATGAGTCTCGATTTCTGCTGCGACATTCGGATGGTAGGGTCAGAATTTGGCGTCAACAACATGAAAGCATGGATCCATCCTGCCTTGTATCAGCGGCTCAGGCTGGTGGTGGTGGTGTCATGGATCCATCCTGCCTTGTATCAGCGGGTCAGGCTGGTGGTGGTGGTGTCATGGATCCATCCTGCCTTGTATCAGCGGGTCAGGCTGGTGGTGGTGGTGTCATGGATCCATCCTGCCTTGTATCAGCGGCTCAGGCTGGTGGTGGTGGTGGTGTCATGGATCCATCCTGCCTTGTATCAGCGGGTCAGGCTGGTGGTGGTGGTGTCATGGATCCATCCTGCCTTGTATCAGCGGCTCAGGCTGGTGGTGGTGGTGTCATGGATCCATCCTGCCTTGTATCAGCGGCTCAGGCTGGTGGTGGTGGTGTCATGGATCCATCCTGCCTTGTATCAGCGGGTCAGGCTGGTGCTGGTGGTGTCATGGATCCATCCTGCCTTGTATCAGCGGCTCAGGCTGGTGGTGGTGGTGTCATGGATCCATCCTGCCTTGTATCAGCGGGTCAGGCTGGTGGTGGTGGTGTCATGGATCCATCCTGCCTTGTATCAGCGGGTCAGGCTGGTGGTGGTGGTGTCATGGATCCATCCTGCCTTGTATCAGCGGGTCAGGCTGGTGGTGGTGGTGTCATGGATCCATCCTGCCTTGTATCAGCGGGTCAGGCTGGGGGTGGTGGTGTCATGGATCCATCCTGCCTTGTATCAGCGGGTCAGGCTGGTGGTGGTGGTGTCATGGATCCATCCTGCCTTGTATCAGCGGCTCAGGCTGGTGGTGCTGGTGTCATGGATCCATCCTGCCTTGTATCAGCGGCTCAGGCTGGTGGTGGTGGTGTCATGGATCCATCCTGCCTTGTATCAGCGGGTCAGGCTGGTGGTGGTGGTGTCATGGATCCATCCTGCCTTGTATCAGCGGCTCAGGCTGGTGCTGGTGGTGTCATGGATCCATCCTGCCTTGTATCAGCGGCTCAGGCTGGTGCTGGTGGTGTCATGGATCCATCCTGCCTTGTATCAGCGGCTCAGGCTGGTGGTGCTGGTGTCATGGATCCATCCTGCCTTGTATCAGCGGCTCAGGCTGGTGGTGGTGGTGTCATGGATCCATCCTGCCTTGTATCAGCGGCTCAGGCTGGTGGTGGTGGTGTCATGGATCCATCCTGCCTTGTATCAGCGGCTCAGGCTGGTGCTGGTGGTGTCATGGATCCATCCTGCCTTGTATCAGCGGCTCAGGCTGGTGGTGGTGGTGTCATGGATCCATCCTGCCTTGTATCAGCGGCTCAGGCTGGTGGTGGTGGTGTCATGGATCCATCCTGCCTTGTATCAGCGGGTCAGGCTGGTGGTGCTGGTTTCATGGATCCATCCTGCCTTGTATCAGCGGCTCAGGCTGGTGGTGCTGGTGTCATGGATCCATCCTGCCTTGTATCAGCGGCTCAGGCTGGTGGTGCTGGTGTCATGGATCCATCCTGCCTTGTATCAGCGGCTCAGGCTGGTGGTGGTGGTGTCATGGATCCATCCTGCCTTGTATCAGCGGCTCAGGCTGGTGGTGGTGGTGTCATGGATCCATCCTGCCTTGTATCAGCGGGTCAGGCTGGTGGTGGTGGTGTCATGGATCCATCCTGCCTTGTATCAGCGGCTCAGGCTGGTGGTGCTGGTGTCATGGTATTGTTGCTGAGCATGTCCATCCCTTTATGAGCACAATGTACCCTGTAACATCTGATGGCTACTTTCAGCAGGATAATGCGCCATGTCATAAAGCTGGAAGCATCTCAGACTGGTTTCTTGAACATGACAATGAGGTCACTGGACACAAATGGCCTCCACAGTCACCAGATCTCAATCCAATAGAGCATCTTTGGGATGTGGTGGAACGGGAGATTCGCATCATGGATGTGCAGCCGACAAATCTGCGGCAACTGTGTGATGCCATCATGTCAATATGGAGCAAAATCTCTGAGGAGCTTCCAGCACCTTGTTGTATCTATGCCACGAAGAATTGAGGCAGTTCTGAAGGCAAAAGGGGGTCCGACCCGTTACTAGCATGGTGTACCTAATAACGTGGCCGGTGAGTGTAGTATCAGGATACGAGGTGTGTGGGGATGTAGTATCCGGATACGAGGCTTGTGGGGATGTAGTATCCGGATATGAGGCTTGTGGGGATATAGTATCCGGATACGGGGTGTGAGGGGATGTAGTATCAGGATACGAGGTGTGTGGGGATGTAGTATCCGGATAGGAAGCGTGTGGGGATGTAGTATCCGGATAGGAAGCGTGTGGGGATGTAGTATCCGGATACGAGGCTTGTGGGGATGTAGTATCCGGATACGAGGCTTGTGGGGATGTAGTATCCGGATACGAGGCTTGTGGGGATATGGTATCCGGATACGAGGCTTGTGGGGATGTAGTATCCGGATAGGAGGTGCGTGGGGATGTAGTATCCGGATACGAGGTGTGAGGTGTTATAGTATCCGGATACGAGGCTTGTGGGGATGTAGTATCCAGATACGAGGCTTGTGGGGATGTAGTATCCGGATACGAGGTGTGTGGGGATGTAGTATCCGGATAGGAAGCTTGTGGGGATATGGTATCCGGATACGAGGTGTATGGGGATGTAGTATCCGGATAGGAAGCTTGTGGGGATATGGTATCCGGATACGAGGTGTATGGGGATGTAGTATCCGGATACGAGGTGTATGGGGATGTAGTATCCGGATACGAGGCTTGTGGGGATGTAGTATCCGGATAGGAGGCGCGTGGGGATTTAGTGCCGGACACGTGACGCCGCCCGTAGTGTGCCGGACATGAGACAGTAGTGTGCCGTCCTGTAGTGTGCAGCATCATCTCCATTCTTGTTACATTGTTATCCGGACCCCCCTTTAGGTGAGGAGACTCAATGGAGATCAGCGTTTACCGTCGTCAAGGTTATGGCGATAAATTCCACCGCTGTCACTTTCACTTGGCGTGAATTGGCTGCAGGCTCTCGCGCCGCACAGACGGATAATTTGCTGCCGTATTTCAAATGGATTTAGAAATGAGTTTGAAAGTCGGGTTCATGGCTCCTATTAGCGGGGGCTGCGGGGGACCCCGCTCTCGTGTCTGACTCCCTCATTACCAGCGCTTAATCCCCTTCCTATTCTCCGCGTGTAATGAAATTCTCCCGCCGGAGCAGCGGTCACAGAGCGCGGCGCCAATGATAGGACAAGTGCGCGAGGGCAGATGTGTCCCCCGGGCCGTGGCCCCCACTCATCACACCAGTAATTTCTACCTTCACTTCTCATCTCACAGTAATGTGCAGCCGCAGACGCTATAGTGACAGAACACTGCTGTGCTATAACAGCGGCCGCCGATGGGGGGTCCACAACACTACAGCTTCCAGGGGTCCTACATGTGTCACACATCATTATATGGGGAGCTACAGAGCACTCATCCACTGTCACCTGTCTCTGTATTATCCTCATCCACCTACTGACTTCATATCCATAAATGTTTCTTTCCTCAGGCTCCTGTTATTAAACCGATTGAGGCAAAATCAGAATCAACAACGATGGAGGAGCCGAGGTCTGTGCGTTATCGGAGGAGCCATGTACAGAGTCTCCGCTAACAAGCTCTCCAAAGCATGGAGCCCCGGGAGTGGCAGCAAGACCACCCCAAAGACCGGTGAGACACTGCTCCATTCTAATAACCGCCATAATACTGCCCCCTATGTACAGGAGTATAACTACTATAATACTGCCCCCTATGTACAGGAATATAACTACTATAATACTGCCCCCTATGTACAAGAATATAACTACTATAATACTGCCCCCTATATACAGGAATATAACTACTATAATACTGCCCCCTATGTACAAGAATATAACTACTATAATACTGCCCCCTATGTACAAGAATATAACTACTATAATACTGCCCCCTATGTACAAGAATATAACTACTATAATACTGCCCCCTATGTACAGGAATATAACTACTATAATCCTGCCCCCTATGTACAAGAATATAACTACTATAATACTGCCCCCTATGTACAAGAATATAACTACTATAATACTGCCCCCTATGTACAAGAATATAACTACTATAATACTGCCCCCTATGTACAAGACTATAACTACTATAATACTGCCCCCTATGTACAGGGATATAACTACTATAATACTGCCCCTATGTACAGGAATATAACTACTATAATACTGCCCCCTATGTACAAGAATATAACTACTATAATACTGCCCCCTATGTACAAGAATATAACTACTATAATACTGCCCCCTATGTACAAGACTATAACTACTATAATACTGCCCCCTATGTACAGGGATATAACTACTATAATACTGCCCCTATGTACAGGAATATAACTACTATAATACTGCCCCCTATGTACAAGAATATAACTACTATAATACTGCCCCTATGTACAGGAATATAACTACTATAATACTGCCCCCTATGTACAGGAATATAACTACTATAATACTGCCCCTATGTACAGGAATATAACTACTATAATACTGCCCCCTATGTACAAGAATATAACTACTATAATACTGCCCCCTATGTACAAGACTATAACTACTATAATACTGCCCCCTATGTACAGGGATATAACTACTATAATACTGCCCCTATGTACAGGAATATAACTACTATAATACTGCCCCCTATGTACAAGAATATAACTACTATAATACTGCCCCCTATGTACAAGAATATAACTACTATAATCCTTCCCCCTATGTACAGGAATATAACTACTATAATACTGCCCCCTATGTACAGGAATATAACTACTATAATACTGCCCCCTATGTACAAGAATATAACTACTATAATACTGCCCCCTATGTACAGGAATATAACTACTATAATACTGCCCCCTATGTACAGGAATATAACTACTATAATACTGCCCCCTATGTACAGGAATATAACTACTATAATACTGCCCCCTATGTACAGGAATATAACTACTATAATACTGCTCCCTATGTACAGGAATATAACTACTATAATACTGCCCCCTGTGTACAAGAATATAACTACTATAATACTGCCCCCTATGTACAAGAATATAACTACTATAATCCTTCCCCCTATGTACAGGAATATAACTACTATAATACTGCCCCCTATGTACAAGAATATAACTACTATAATACTGTCCCCTATGTACAGGAATATAACTACTATAATACTGCCCCCTATGTACAAGAATATAGCTACTATAATACTGCCCCCTATGTACAGGGATATAACTACTATAATACTGCCCCCTATGTACAGGAATATAACTACTATAATACTGCCCCCTATGTACAGGAATATAACTACTATAATACTGCCCCGTATGTACAGGAATATAACTACTATAATACTGCTCCCTATGTACAGGAATATAACTACTATAATACTGCCCCCTGTGCACAGGAATATAACTACTATAATACTGCCCCCTATGTACAGGAATATAACTACTATAATACTGCTCCTATGTACAAGAATATAACTACTATAATACTGCCCCCTATGTACAGGAATATAACTACTATAATACTGCCCCCTATGTACAAGAATATAACTACTATAATACTGCCCCCTATGTACAAGAATATAACTACTATAATACTGCTCCTTATGTACAAGAATATAACTACTATAATACTGCTCCCTATGTACAAGAATATAACTACTATAATACTGCCCCCTATGTACAGGAATATAACTACTATAATACTGCCCCCTATGTACAGGAATATAACTACTATAATACTGCCCCCTATGTACAAGAATATAACTACTATAATACTGCCCCCTATGTACAGGAATATAACTACTATAATACTGCCCCTATGTACAAGAATATAACTACTATAATACTGCCCCCTATGTACAGGAATATAACTACTATAATACTGCCCCCTATGTACAGGAATATAACTACTATAATACTGCCCCCTATGTACAGGAATATAACTACTATAATACTGCCCCCTATGTACAAGAATATAACTCCTATAATACTGCCCCCTATGTACAGGAATATAACTACTATAATACTGCCCCCTATGTACAGGAATATAACTACTATAATACTGCCCCCTATGTACAGGAATATAACTACTATAATACTGCCCCCTATGTACAAGAATATAACTCCTATAATACTGCCCCCTATGTACAGGAATATAACTACTATAATACTGCCCCCTATGTACAGGAATATAACTACTATAATACTGCCCCCTATGTACAGGAATATAACTACTATAATACTGCCCCCTATGTACAGGAATATAACTACTATAATACTGCCCCCTATGTACAAGAATATAACTACTATAATACTGCCCCCTATGTACAGGAATATAACTACTATAATACTGCCCCCTATGTACAGGAATATAACTACTATAATACTGCCCCCTATGTACAGGAATATAACTACTATAATACTGCCCCTATGTACAAGAATATAACTACTATAATACTGCCCCCTATGTACAAGAATATAACTACTATAATACTACCCCTATGTACAAGAATATAACTACTATAATACTGCCCCCTATGTACAGGAATATAACTACTATAATACTGCCCCCTATGTACAGGAATATAACTACTATAATACTGCCCCCTATGTACAAGAATATAACTACTATAATACTGCCCCCTATGTACAAGAATATAACTACTATAATACTGCCCCCTATGTACAAGAATATAACTACTATAATACTACCCCTATGTACAAGAATATAACTACTATAATACTGCCCCCTATGTACAGGAATATAACTACTATAATACTGCCTCCTATGTACAAGAATATAACTACTATAATACTGCCTCCTATGTACAAGAATATAACTACTATAATACTGCCCCCTATGTACAAGAATATAACTACTATAATACTGCCCCCTATGTACAGGAATATAACTACTATAATACTGCCTCCTATGTACAGGAATATAACTACTATAATACTGCCCCCTATGTACAGGAAAATAACTACTATAATACTGCCCCCTATGTACAGGAAAATAACTACTATAATACTGCCCCCTATGTACAGGAATATAACTACTATAATACTGCCCCCTATGTACAAGAATATAACTACTATAATACTGCCCCCTATGTACAAGAATATAACTACTATAATACTACCCCCTATGTACAAGAATATAACTACTATAATACTGCCCCCTATGTACAAGAATATAACTACTATAATACTGCCCCTTATGTACAAGAATATAACTACTATAATACTGCCCCTTATGTACAAGAATATAACTACTATAATACTGCCCCCTATGTACAGGAATATAACTACTATAATACTGCCCCCTATGTACAAGAATATAACTACTATAATACTGCCCCTTATGTACAAGAATATAACTACTATAATACTGCCCCCTATGTACAGGAATATAACTACTATAATACTGCCCCTATGTACAGGAATATAACTACTATAATACTGCCCCCTATGTACAAGAATATAACTACTATAATACTGCCCCCTGTGCACAGGAATATAACTACTATAATACTGCCCCCTATGTACAGGAATATAACTACTATAATACTGCCCCCTGTGCACAGGAATATAACTACTATAATACTGCCCCCTATGTACAGGAATATAACTACTATAATACTGCCCCCTATGTACAAGAATATAACTACTATAATACTGCCCCCTGTGCACAGGAATATAACTACTATATTACTGCCCCCTATGTACAGGAATATAACTACTATAATACTGCCCCCTATGTACAGGAATATAACTACTATAATACTGCCCCCTATGTACAAGAATATAACTACTATAATACTGCCCCCTGTGCACAGGAATATAACTACTATAATACTGCCCCCTATGTACAGGAATATAACTACTATAATACTGCCCCCTATGTACAAGAATATAACTACTATAATACTGCCCCCTATGTACAGGAATATAACTACTATAATACTGCCCCCTATGTACAGGAATATAACTACTATAATACTGCCCCCTATGTACAGGAATATAACTACTATAATACTGCCCCCTATGTACAAGAATATAACTACTATAATACTGCCCCCTATGTACAAGAATATAACTACTATAATACTGCCCCCTATGTACAGGAATATAACTACTATAATACTGCCTCCTACGTACAAGAATATAACTACTATAATACTGCCCCCTATGTACAGGAATATAACTACTATAATACTGCCCCCTATGTACAGGAATATAACTACTATAATACTGCCCCCTATGTACAGGAATATAACTACTATAATACTGCCCCCTATGTACAAGAATATAACTACTATAATACTGCCCCCTATGTACAAGAATATAACTACTATAATACTGCCCCCTATGTACAAGAATATAACTACTATAATACTGCCCCCTATGTACAAGAATATAACTACTATAATACTGCCCCCTATGTACAAGAATATAACTACTACAATACTGTTTGTGTCTAGGCTCCTGGTTGTCAGACACTGTATGACACTTTCTCTCTGCCTCTCGCCCTCTCTCTCGCGCGCCGCCTCTCGCCCTCTCTCTCGCGCGCCGCCTCTCGCCCTCTCTCTCGCGCGCCGCCTCTCGCCCTCTCTCTCGCGCGCCGCCTCTCGCCCTCTCTCTCGCGCGCCGCCTCTCGCCCTCTCTCGCGCGCGCCGCCTCTCGCCCTCTCTCGCGCGCGCCGCCTCTCGCCCTCTCTCGCGCGCGCCGCCTCTCGCCCTCTCTCGCGCGCGCCGCCTCTCGCCCTCTCTCTCGCGCGCCGCCTCTCGCCCTCTCTCTCGCGCGCCGCCTCTCGCCCTCTCTCTCGCGCGCCGCCTCTCGCCCTCTCTCTCGCGCGCCGCCTCTCGCCCTCTCTCTCGCGCGCCGCCTCTCGCCCTCTCTCTCGCGCGCCGCCTCTCGCCCTCTCTCTCGCGCGCCGCCTCTCGCCCTCTCTCTCGCGCGCCGCCTCTCGCCCTCTCTCTCGCGCGCCGCCTCTCGCCCTCTCTCTCGCGCGCCGCCTCTCGCCCTCTCTCTCGCGCGCCGCCTCTCGCCCTCTCTCTCGCGCGCCGCCTCTCGCCCTCTCTCTCGCGCGCCGCCTCTCGCCCTCTCTCTCGCGCGCCGCCTCTCGCCCTCTCTCTCGCGCGCCGCCTCTCGCCCTCTCTCTCGCGCGCCGCCTCTCGCCCTCTCTCTCGCGCGCCGCCTCTCGCCCTCTCTCTCGCGCGCCGCCTCTCGCCCTCTCTCTCGCGCGCCGCCTCTCGCGCGCCGCCTCTCGCCCTCTCTCGCGCGCGCCGCCTCTCGCCCTCTCTCGCGCGCGCCGCCTCTCGCCCTCTCTCGCGCGCGCCGCCTCTCGCCCTCTCTCGCGCGCGCCGCCTCTCGCCCTCTCTCGCGCGCGCCGCCTCTCGCCCTCTCTCGCGCGCGCCGCCTCTCGCCCTCTCTCGCGCGCGCCGCCTCTCGCCCTCTCTCGCGCGCGCCGCCTCTCGCCCTCTCTCGCGCGCGCCGCCTCTCGCCCTCTCTCGCGCGCGCCGCCTCTCGCCCTCTCTCGCGCGCGCCGCCTCTCGCCCTCTCTCGCGCGCGCCGCCTCTCGCCCTCTCTCGCGCGCGCCGCCTCTCGCCCTCTCTCGCGCGCGCCGCCTCTCGCCCTCTCTCGCGCGCGCTGCCTCTCGCCCTCTCTCGCGCGCGCTGCCTCTCGCCCTCTCTCGCGCGCGCTGCCTCTCGCCCTCTCTCGCGCGCGCTGCCTCTCGCCCTCTCTCGCGCGCGCTGCCTCTCGCCCTCTCTCGCGCGCGCTGCCTCTCGCCCTCTCTCGCGCGCGCTGCCTCTCGCCCTCTCTCGCGCGCGCTGCCTCTCGCCCTCTCTCGCGCGCGCTGCCTCTCGCCCTCTCTCGCGCGCGCTGCCTCTCGCCCTCTCTCGCGCGCGCTGCCTCTCGCCCTCTCTCGCGCGCGCTGCCTCTCGCCCTCTCTCGCGCGCGCTGCCTCTCGCCCTCTCTCGCGCGCGCTGCCTCTCGCCCTCTCTCGCGCGCGCTGCCTCTCGCCCTCTCTCGCGCGCGCTGCCTCTCGCCCTCTCTCGCGCGCGCTGCCTCTCGCCCTCTCTCGCGCGCGCTGCCTCTCGCCCTCTCTCGCGCGCGCTGCCTCTCGCCCTCTCTCGCGCGCGCTGCCTCTCGCCCTCTCTCGCGCGCGCTGCCTCTCGCCCTCTCTCGCGCGCGCTGCCTCTCGCCCTCTCTCGCGCGCGCTGCCTCTCGCCCTCTCTCGCGCGCGCTGCCTCTCGCCCTCTCTCGCGCGCGCTGCCTCTCGCCCTCTCTCGCGCGCTGCCTCCATGTTTGGCAGGCTTGTGTACAGGCAGATGTCGGCGCGGTGGCAGAGCCGTCTCCTGTTGCCGGTGACATTATGTGACAGGCAGACAGGTGACGTGTCTCGCGCTCGCTGCGCGCCATCATCTTCCTGGATACCACAACAGATGGGGCATCGCCATCCTCAGCCGGGCAGGTGACAGCTCCTACAAGACGAGACGCCTCGGACAACACTATCAAATGTGAGTCAGTCACTCTGCGAGACGTCAGCCTGGCAGATGAGTGACTGCGACACCCCCCGGCACCTGGCGACATGCACGCTTGTCGCTTTTACAGGAATCTTACACAACTTCCAGCGTGTTTTCTCCTCTTTGTTTTACGATCTGTTTGTCAGTTTAACCCTCCACTGCCCGTGTCCTGCGCCGCCTCGATGGCGGCTCTGAGGTCTCTCCTGTATTATAGTGTGTGCTGTACCCCACGTGTGGCCCCTGTGATGGGGTCCCCTATACTTCATAGTAGGGGTGGGTAGTGTTAGCTACTGTTATAATCCTGTTCGCCTCGCCTGTGGGCTCCCCATTTCATTGTTATTACTAGCGCCCCCTGTTCTTTATACAGAATTTGGCGATCAGCCAGTGATGGGGGTTCCTAGGATTCACTCTCTTGAGAAATAGATGGTTTAATCCCTGAAGTAAATCTTTAAAAGTTCCACATAAACTGGTGCAGGGATCCCCCTCCAACCCGACATTCCTAGGAGCAGCGACCTGATTGGCTGCAGCATCAGTATTGTTACTATGTGTCCTCATAGTACGGACCTCATGTGTGGATGTGCTGGTGATACGAGGACCGCGATGGGCACGTCCTGTAATCTTATGTACTTATAGATCAGTATGAAGAAGGCGGCGATGTACATATATACAGGGGGACACATACATTGTATCCAGAGAGAATAAGAGGCCGTCACACAAGTGACAGCTCATTGTGTATGTGAGAGGATATCAGGAGATTAGGAGAGATGTATGGAGAGGAGAGGGTGAGGACTGGAGATTACATGTGATATATATCAGGAGATGTATGGAGAGGATTTGGTTCTGTTGGTCGCTCAGTTCTGGTTCTGTGTTGGACCTGTGATTCTCTCGGTGTGTCTGTCGGATTCTGATCCCTCTGGTTATGGATGTTTGTGATTTGATACTTTATGTTCTTTGTCTGAACCTTCTCCTGTTTATTATTTTAGGCAAACTGGACTCGAGCAGCACCAGTCCTGGCTCCGTGTACCCGAGCCGCTCAGCCACCCCCAGCCGATACATTGCAAGGTGAGTATTACCCGGAGCATAGAGTGTTATGTATAATGTATCCTACGTGTATTGTATTTATACTATATATTGTGTCTACAGTGGATTGTAATAGCCCCTCAAACGTTTCCTCATCTAAAGGCTGGAGGTTCCCCCATTCTTCTCTGTACATCTAGAGGCTGGAGGTTCCCCCATTCTTCTCTGTACATCTAGAGGCTGGAGGTTCCCCCATTCTTCTCTGTACATCTAGAGGCTGGAGGTTCCCCCATTCTTCTCTGTACATCTAGAGGCTGGAGGTTCCCCCATTCTTCTCTGTACATCTAGAGGCTGGAGGTTCCTCCATTCTTCTCTGTACATCTAGAGGCTGGAGGTTCCTCCATTCTTCTTTGTACATCTAGAGGCTGGAGGTTCCCCCATTCTTCTCTGTACATCTAGAGGCTGGAGGTTCCCCCATTCTTCTCTGTACATCTAGAGGCTGGAGGTTCCTCCATTCTTCTCTGTACATCTAGAGGCTGGAGGTTCCCCCATTCTTCTCTGTACATCTAGAGGCTGGAGGTTCCCCCATTCTTCTCTGTACATCTAGAGGCTGGAGGTTCCCCCATTCTTCTCTGTACATCTAGAGGCTGGAGGTTCCTCCATTCTTCTCTGTACATCTAGAGGCTGGAGTTCCCCCCATTCTTCTTTGTACATCTAGAGGCTGGAGGTTCCTCCATTCTTCTTTGTACATCTAGAGGCTGGAGGTTCCTCCATTCTTCTTTGTACATCTAGAGGCTAGAGGTTCCTCCATTCTTCTCTGTACATCTAGAGGCTGGAGGTTCCTCCATTCTTCTCTGTACATCTAGAGGCTGGAGGTTCCTCCATTCTTCTCTGTACATCTAGAGGCTGGAGGTTCCCCCATTCTTCTCTGTACATCTAGAGGCTGGAGGTTCCCCCATTCTTCTCTGTACATCTAGAGGCTGGAGGTTCCTCCATTCTTCTCTGTACATCTAGAGGCTGGAGTTCCCCCCATTCTTCTTTGTACATCTAGAGGCTGGAGGTTCCCCCATTCTTCTCTGTACATCTAGAGGCTGGAGGTTCCTCCATTCTTCTTTGTACATCTAGAGGCTGGAGGTTCCCCCATTCTTCTCTGTACATCTAGAGGCTGGAGGTTCCCCCCATTCTTCTTTGTACATCTAGAGGCTGGAGGTTCCCCCATTCTTCTCTGTACATCTAGAGGCTGGAGGTTCCCCCATTCTTCTCTGTACATCTAGAGGCTGGAGGTTCCCCCATTCTTCTCTGTACATCTGGAGGCTGGAGGTTCCCCCATTCTTCTCTGTACATCTAGAGGCTGGAGGTTCCCCCATTCTTCTCTGTACATCTAGAGGCTGGAGGTTCCCCCATTCTTCTCTGTACATCTAGAGGCTGGAGGTTCCCCCATTCTTCTCTGTACATCTAGAGGCTGGAGGTTCCCCATTCTTCTCTGTACATCTAGAGGCTGGAGGTTCCCCCATTCTTCTCTGTACATCTAGAGGCTGGAGGTTCCCCCATTCTTCTCTGTACATCTAGAGGCTGGAGGTTCCTCCATTCTTCTCTGTACATCTAGAGGCTGGAGGTTCCTCCATTCTTCTCTGTACATCTAGAGGCTGGAGGTTCCTCCATTCGCAGACCTGGACTATGACATTGTAGAAGTCTCTGTCTCGGTCTCTGAGATGTGATTCCATACAGTGTCAGCAAGCAGTGCTGTTGGGGTTAGAGCTTGCTTTGACCCCGTGTGATGACCTCTGCCCTCCTCTCCGCAGTCGTGCCATCCAGCGCAGCCTCGCCATCATCCGCCAGGCCCAGCAGAAGAAGGAGAAGAAGGAATACTGCATGTACTACAACAGGTTCGGGAAGTGCAACCGCGGCCAGAAGTGCCCCTACATCCACGACCCGGAGAAGGTGGCGGTGTGCACGCGGTGAGTCTCGCTCATGGTCCCTGCATGGTACCGGTCCAACACGGCGTCTTCTGTCTGTAAAGAGGTTCAAGCTTAACCCTCTGAGGACCCTCCTTCCATAAAGATGCAATGGATGTATCATCTGACATAGTGAACTGTTCATTGTATGTGTAATCTGTGCTTCATATGCTGGTAATCTGGGGGATCTGTGCTCTATGTGCCGGTAATCTGGCGGGTCTGCGCGCCGCTAATCTGGCGGGTCTGCGCGCCGCTAATCTGGCGGGTCTGTGCGCCGGTAATCTGGCGGGTCTGTGCGCCGGTAATCTGGCGGGTCTGTGCGCCGTTAATCTGGCGGGTCTGTGCGCCGTTAATCTGGCGGGTCTGTGCGCCGCTAATCTCGGGGGTCTGTGCGCCGCTAATCTCGGGGGTCTGCGCGCCGCTAATCTCGGGGGTCTGCGCGCCGCTAATCTCGGGGGTCTGCGCGCCGCTAATCTCGGGGGTCTGCGCGCCGCTAATCTCGGGGGTCTGCGCGCCGCTAATCTCGGGGAGCTGTGCGCCGGTGGGTCTGTGGTCTTTGTGCTGGTAATCTGGTGGGTCTGTGGTCTTTGTGCTGGTAATATGGTGGGTCTGTGGTCTTTGTGCTGGTAATCTGGTGGGTCTGTGGTCTTTGTGCTGGTAATCTGGTGGGTCTGTGGTCTTTGTGCTGGTAATCTGGTGGGTCTGTGGTCTTTGTGCTGGTAATCTGGTGGGTCTGTGGTCTTTGTGCCGGTAATCTCGGGGAGCTGTGCGCCGGTAATCTCGGGGAGCTGTGTGCTGGTAATCTCGGGGAGCTGTGTGCTGGTAATCTGGCGGCGCTGTGCGCCGGTGGGTCTGTGGTCTTTGTGCTGGTAATATGGAATCTAGATTTTCATGTTAGAAATCCGTTTGGTGGATGCTGGTAATCTGTGGGAGTTTTTTGTGACACTGTTTTCTGGATCCATATTGTAATTGATAATAAATCATAGTAATCTGGTGAATCATTAATGTGCCTTTAATCTGGTGTATCCAAAGGATCTGCAGTCTTTGTGCTGGAATTCGGTGGATCTCATTGTATACAAAACATAGTTCTGTGTACTGGTGAGGCAGAAGATCTGTAATCTATGATATAATCTGTTTGCTGATGTATACATTCTGGTAAACTGGTGAAGTGGGTGGATAATATCACAAGAGCTGTGCTGCTAATCTGATGGGAGTTGATAGATCTATGCTACTAATCTGGTGTTGATGATAGATCTGAGCTGGTAATCTGGTGTAGATTATAGATCTGAGCTGGTAATCTGGTGTAGATGATAGCTCTATGCTGGTAATCTGGTGTAGATAATAGCTCTATGCTGGTAATCTGGTGTAGATGATAGATCTATGCTGGTAATCTGGTGTAGATGATAGATCTATGCTGGTAATCTGGTGTAGATGATAGATCTATGCTGGTAATCTGGTGTAGATGATAGATCTATGCTGGTAATCTGGTGTAGATGATAGATCTATGCTGGTAATCTGGTGTAGATGATAGATCTATGCTGGTAATCTGGTGTAGATGATAGCTCTATGCTGGTAATCTGGTGTAGATGATAGCTCTATGCTGGTAATCTGGTGTAGATGATAGATCTATGCTGGTAATCTGGTGTAGATGATAGATCTATGCTGGTAATCTGGTGTAGATGATAGATCTATGCTGGTAATCTGGTGTAGATGATAGATCTATGCTGGTAATCTGGTGTAGATGATAGATCTATGCTGGTAATCTGGTGTAGATGATAGATCTATGCTGGTAATCTGGTGTAGATTATAGATCTGAGCTGGTAATCTGGTGTAGATTATAGATCTGAGCTGGTAATCTGGTGTAGATTATAGATCTGAGCTGGTAATCTGGTGTAGATAATAGATCTATGCTGGTAATCTGGTGTAGATTATAGATCTATGCTGGTAATCTGGTGTAGATGATAGATCTATGCTGGTAATCTGGTGTAGATGATAGATCTATGATGGTAATCTGGTGGATCCAGTGGACCTGTAGTGCCATAGTAATCTGGCGGATCCTTGCTGTGATGGTTATCGGCCAGATTCATGTTGCCTATATTGTGATAGAGATCTGGTAGATCTAAGGAATCTGTACCATGATGGTATTTTGGCAGTTCCAGTCTGTGCTGTGATGGTAATCTTGGGGATTATTATTGTCTTTGTAATCTGACAGTTCCTTTAGTCCCTTACTGTGGTACCAGTCTGACGGGTCCAGTGGATCCTTGCTGTGATCTGGTAGATCCTTGCTGCTCATTCATCTCTACTTGACACTTCTCCTGTAGGTTTCTCAGAGGAACGTGTAAGAAGACGGATGGGACCTGCCCCTTCTCCCACCAAGTATCCAAGGACAAGGTCAGTGATTCCCAACCCAGCGGCAGCCGAGGACCCCACACAACCTGCCCCATGTTATAAATCCGGTGTAGTCTGGGTTCTTCATTGGGATCTGTTTCCGTTCTAGGTTCCTTATCAGAATTAGTGTTTGTTATAAATCGGGTTTAGTCTGGGTTCATTATTGGGATCATTTTCAGTTCTTGGTCCTTCATCGGGATAGGTGTTGGGTTTATGTTATAAATCAGGTTTAGTCTGGGTTCTTCATTAGGATTAGTCCCAGTTCTATGTTATAAATTAGCTTTAGTCTTGGTCCTTCATCGGGATAGGTGTTGGGTCTGGATTCCTCATTAGGATTAGTCTTGGGTTTAGTCTGGATTCCTCATTACGTCTAGTCTCAGGCTTTGATCATGACCCCTCGTGTTAATCTCCCCCTGGGGGCAGGGGTGCAGTGTGCTATAGTAATGTGATATAATGGCGGGGTCCTTCGGGCTGACCCCAGATTGCGCTATTATTTGTCCTGTAGTATGGCGGTGTCTGGGGTTTGGCGCGGTGCGTGGCTGTGTGCGGATGTCTTGCGTTCTCCGGGGCGAGCCGCGTCTCCCTCGCCGCCTCCACCTCTCGCGCTGCTGTTACAACAGCTTTTCCTCTTGAGGAACTTCTAACGATTCAGCATTTTTCTCCCTAATAAAAATAAGCAAAACAGAGAAGTCTGCGGTGAGCAATTTGGAAAGGCTCGTCGACTTTCGGGTTCATTAGCCGGCCGCCTGCAAAGCCTATGTACTCTCCCGGCTCCCTAATGTGTGACATAACTCATGGCAATCTCCCTCTTCCCATGTAATTGCGAGGTATATCTCATACTCCATATGTTAAGGGCTGATTTATTCGCTGGCACCGAGGCCTCATCCCCGGCCGCCTCCTTATCAGCGCCGCCGCCAATGCCTGGCGCATACATCTCCACCTCCATCCCGTCTCATCTCCCTGTAATCCGCTTATCCAGAGGAAGCCAATATCTCCGAGCAGAGAGAGAGGGAAAATCCTCCGGATCATTGTTCCGGGGCTACGGAAGGTTCCCGATAATTCGGCACTTTCTGTGTCCCCTTTACTTTGTTCGTTCCATTAGTTTTTATATGTATTTATATATGAGAGTGATATGGTCGCTCTGCTGCTGGGAAAGCTGGGTGCCATCAAAGGAAAAAGAGTTCTATTCCTTCATCCAGTAAGATTTACATGAGAATTGTAGCTTCTGGCCTTCATGTACAATGATGGGGGGCAACGTGGGAAGAAATGGGGGCAACATGGAAAGATTGGGGCACACATAGGAAAAAGAGGCATCGTCCTTCATATTTTTGCACACATCGATTTCTCAGGGCTATAGGAAAGCTGGGTGGCCAGAGGAGCAGTATATGTAGTATGTGCATAGTGGAATAGGTTACAGGGATTATGGGGTTACTCTTGAAGGTTATGTTTTAATAATAGGAGGTTTCCTGCCAATAGCCGAACCTTTTGGGTGCAGTCACATCATAGCTTTATCATGCATTATAAGTATGCTTGCCTCTCAGGACTCTAAAAAAGGTGGGTTATGGCACATCCTACAGAATGCTTGCCTCTCATAACTATAGGAAAGCTGTGTGGCCACAGGAGCATTATGTATACTATGTGTACAGTAAGATGGGTTACAGAGATTATGGAAAAGCCCCTGCAGGACTATGGAAAAGCTGGGTTACGGCACACCCTGGAGCTGCAGCAGTGGCCATGAAATATTGGATTTCTTAGTGATTGGGAGAGTCACTTTATGGATCTAGAAATTTTGGGAGAAAATAATGAAGAATGTGGTGAGAAGCGGAAGGATTGGTTACAATGTTGCTCTGTTCCTGCTCCCAGCACTGGAGGTACAGAGCGTCTTCTCCTCCGTGTACAAGGTGACACTGGCGAAGCTGTCAGGTTTACGGCCCCGGAGAATGATGTCCCCGGATGATCAGCCCATCATCCGGCTTTATGAGTTTATTAGATGATCCCTGATCACCACAAGGAGGCTCTTTAAGACGTCGTAATCCCTTTAATATTCAGGAGCCGCCGTTTACGGCCCTCATTGCCGCAGGGTGTAAATATTGCAAAAGATATGAGGGGGGCGGCCTGTGACCTCCCTGAAATCACGGATTATGTGGTTACACGGATTAAGGTGGCGTGACGCAGTGAAATATTGTTCTTTTTGTCAGCGGATTTGCATTAGTGATGCAGTGTGAATATAACCCAAACCCCGAGCTCGAGTGTGCGGAGATGAGTGACACTTGTAGGGGGGATTCCCCTTTAATACTATGAGGATGATATTTTGTCTTAATATTTCTTTATTACTTTGTTTTTCTGATACAAAGTTCCAAAGTCCCTGCAAAGACATAGATATGTGATAACATTACGTAG
Organism: Engystomops pustulosus; assembly: GCF_040894005.1. NCBI lineage: Eukaryota > Metazoa > Chordata > Amphibia > Anura > Leptodactylidae > Engystomops > Engystomops pustulosus. The sequence continues at coordinate 3,199,111 of NC_092415.1, read as the reverse complement.
CCACCACTAGGGGGAGCTCGGGAGAGCGCTGCAGACAGGGTGACCACAGGCTTGTCCTGAGCTCCCTCTAGTGGTGCAGTAAATGATTACACAGTCTGGATAAGGTCTAGGGGTGCGTTCACACCCCGCACTGACCTCACGTCTCCTCCTCTCTCCGCAGATGCCGGTGTGCTCCTACTTCCTGAAGGGAATCTGCCACAATAACGACTGCCCGTACAGCCACGTCTACGTCTCCAGGAAAGCCGAGGTCTGCCCGGACTTCCTTAAGGGATACTGCCCCATGGGGGCAAAGGTGAGAGATGTCAGTGTGTGATGAGGCCCCTGTGACTTCCAATAGACTTACATGCACAGCTGGGGGTTTGTTGCAGTGTATCGGCCTAGACAATACTTCTATAAGCTCAAACACATCATCTACTATTTGTCCCCTGTTCCTGAGTGATACATTGTAACCATCTGGACTCTCACAGAGGATTCTCTAGTCTGGATACAATTGCAACAAAAACCCAGCTGTGAGAAGTTAAAAGTAAAAGCACTGTTTCCCATTCACTGAAAGCAAGCAGAGGAACTGAAAGGCAAGAAATATTAGCATGGGGAGTCTCAAGAAAGCGTTTCTAAAGGGCTGATCCAAGTTTAATTGTTATGCGCTGCCTAAAGCTCAGGGGATAACAATGTGACCAGAGTGGGGCCCCTGGTGAGGAGAGTCGGGGTTCCCCTTTTATTAGACATTGAATGAGGTAATTGGGGGAGGAGCGATCCATCAGGAGCTGCCAGCGGAGTTCCATTGGATACCGGAAAAATCAAAGCCGCCGATTACACGCTGTCCCCAAAATGCTACGGCTGCAGACTGTAACCTCCGCAGGACGTCGCACACACAGTCAGAGTAAACTGTTCATCCTGAGCCTCCTAGTTCATGAATAGAGACTCGGTGATGACAGACAGTTACATGGGCGAATCAGAGGGACGGGGGGGAGCTGCACCAAATCCAACCCCATTCCTGCCGCACAATAATCACAACCTGAAAGGAAGATTATTAAGGAGAAGGGAATTTATACTCCAGTCACAGCTCAGGCGGCAGCAGCTCTAGATGCAACTAGAGAAAAAAATCCTATGATAACATTCCTATAAATGATTATGTTGATTTACCATTCAGGACTCGGGAAAGCTGGGTGATATATGGTGTTGGCACTCGGGCTTCTTGTCACCCAGCTTTCCCAGCAGCTGAAATGTTTGATGGGATGTCCCCCAGGCTTGGGTCATCTCCGGATGAAGAGGTAAGACAATGGCGACCCCTCCCCCGGCCTGCGGCAGGCGCCGCCGCTCTCCGCACACGCAATTACTCCTAAAATATTCCAATTTAAATGAAAATATAAAAGAGATATTTAGAATATTTATGCTATTAGCGAAACTGCTTAGCGCGTCTCTTTTCGGAGTGTCAGAAAAGCGTTGCGGTCAGGATGATGGATCGAGCGCCGTAATTGTGTGCGATGAGACTGCTGACTAGGACGGATGCCACCGCCGCTCTACCCAAGGCCGGGGCCGGGAAGGGGTTAACCCTATTCTCCCAAATAATGGAGGAAAGTGCTGAGTGCGCAGGTTTGCGCCTCTTGTTTGTTTGTTTCGTTTCGCCTCCGCGCTGTAGATCTTCTCGCCGCTCCTGAAGTGGACCCCGGGGGGACGGCCAGATCCGGGAGAATCCAGCAAAAATGTCAACCTTGCTTCATAAAACAGCGGCTTGTTAGAAACGTGCGGCCCCCAACCCCGGGGTGTGAATAATTTATCAAGGCTTTACCCCTGGGCACTGCTCCGGGGGCTGATCATTAGCCCCAATGTAAGGAGCCGCATCCAGGGCAGGAGAGGCACCGGCCGCAACGTGTCCTGCACAGGGGCATCAGCCGCAACGTGTCCTGCACAGGGGCACCGGCCGCAACGTGTCCTGCACAGGGGCATCAGCCGCAACGTGTCCTGCACAGGGGCATCAGCCGCAACGTGTCCTGCACAGGGGCATCAGCCGCAACGTGTCCTGCACAGGGGCATCAGCCGCAACGTGTCCTGCACAGGGGCATCAGCCGCAACGTGGCCTGCACAGGGGCATCAGCCGCAACGTGACCTGCACAGGGGCATCAGCCGCAACGTGACCTGCACAGGGGCATCAGCCGCAACGTGACCTGCACAGGGGCATCAGCCGCAACGTGGCCTGCACAGGGGCATCAGCCGCAACGTGGCCTGCACAGGGGCATCAGCCGCAACGTGGCCTGCACAGGGGCATCAGCCGCAACGTGGCCTGCACAGGGGCATCAGCCGCAACGTGGCCTGCACAGGGGCATCAGCCGCAACGTGGCCTGCACAGGGGCATCAGCCGCAACGTGGCCTGCACAGGGGCATCCTCCTCCCCCCTATGGTTGGGGCATCCTCCTTATTACACCTCCACCCCTCTATGGTGGGGGCATCCTCCTTATTACACCTCCACCACCCCCCTATGGGAGGGGCATCCTCCTTATTACACCTCCACCCCCCCCCTATGGTAGGGGCATCCTCCTTATTACACCTCCACCCCTCTATGGTAGGGGCATCCTCCATATTACTCCTCCACCCCCCTATGGTAGGGGCATCCTCCTTATTACTCCTCCACCCCACTATGGTAGGGGCATCCTCCTTATTACTCCTCCACCCCACTATGGTAGGGGCATCCTCCTTATTACTCCTCCACCCCACTATGGTTGGGGCATCCTCCTTATTACACCTCCACCCCTCTATGGTAGGGACATCCTCCATATTACTCCTCCACCCCCCTATGGTAGGGGCATCCTCCTTATTACACCTCCACCCCCCCCCCCCTATGGTAGGGGCATCCTCCTTATTACACCTCCACCCCCCTATGGTGGGGCATCCTCCTTATTACACCTCCACCCCCCTATGGTAGGGGCATCCTCCTTATTACACCTCCACCCCCCTATGGTAGGGGCATCCTCCTTATTACACCTCCACCCCCCTATGGTAGGGGCATCCTCCTTATTACACCTCCACCCCCCCCCCCCCTCTATGGTAGGGACATCCTCCATATTACTCCTCCAACCCCCTATGGTAGGGGCATCCTCCTTATTACACCTCCACCCCCCCCCCTATGGTAGGGGCATCCTCCTTATTACACCTCCACCCCCCTATGGTAGGGGCATCCTCCTTATTACACCTCCACCCCTCTATGGTAGGGACATCCTCCATATTACTCCTCCACCCCCCTATGGTAGGGGCATCCTCCTTATTACACCTCCACCCCCCCCCTATGGTAGGGGCATCCTCCTTATTACACCTCCACCCCCCTATGGTGGGGGCATCCTCCTTATTACACCTCCACCCCCCTATGGTAGGGGCATCCTCCTTATTACACCTCCACCCCCCCCCCTCTATGGTAGGGGCATCCTCCTTATTACACCTCCACCCCCCTATGGTAGGGGCATCCTCCTTATTACACCTCCACCCCCCCCCCTCTATGGTAGGGACATCCTCCATATTACTCCTCCAACCCCCTATGGTAGGGGCATCCTCCTTATTACACCTCCACCCCCCCCCCCCTATGGTAGGGGCATCCTCCTTATTACACCTCCACCCCCCTATGGTGGGGGCATCCTCCTTATTACACCTCCACCCCCCTATGGTAGGGGCATCCTCCTTATTACACCTCCACCCCCCTATGGTAGGGGCATCCTCCTTATTACACCTCCACCCCCCTATGGTAGGGGCATCCTCCTTATTACACCTCCACCCCCCTATGGTAGGGGCATCCTCCTTATTACACCTCCCCCCCCCCCTATGGTAGGGACATCCTCCTTATTACTCCTCCAACCCCCTATGGTAGGGACATCCTCCTTATTACTCCTCCACCCCCCTATGGTAGGGGCATCCTCCTTATTACACCTCCACCCCCCTATGGTAGGGGCATCCTCCTTATTACACCTCCACCCCCCTATGGTTGGGGCATCCTCCTTATTACACCTCCACCCCCCTATGGTTGGGGCATCCTCCTTATTACACCTCCACCCCCCCCCCTCTATGGTAGGGACATCCTCCATATTACTCCTCCAACCCCCTATGGTAGGGGCATCCTCCTTATTACACCTCCACCCCCCCCCCTCTATGGTAGGGGCATCCTCCTTATTACACCTCCACCCCCCTATGGTAGGGGCATCCTCCTTATTACACCTCCACCCCCCTATGGTAGGGGCATCCTCCTTATTACACCTCCACCCCCCTATGGTAGGGGCATCCTCCTTATTACACCTCCACCCCCCTATGGTAGGGGCATCCTCCTTATTACACCTCCACCCCCCTATGGTAGGGACATCCTCCTTATTACTCCTCCAACCCCCTATGGTAGGGGCATCCTCCTTATTACACCTCCACCCCCCCCCTATGGTGGGGGCATCCTCCTTATTACACCTCCACCCCCTCTATGGTAGGGGCATCCTCCTTATTACTCCTCCACCCCCCTATGGTAGGGGCATCCTCCTTATTACACCTCCACCCCCCTATGGTGGGGGCATCCTCCTTATTACCCCCCCCCCTATGGTAGGGACATCCTCCATATTACACCTCCACCCCCCTATGGTAGGGGCATCCTCCTTATTACACCTCCACCCCCCCCCCCTATGGTGGGGGCATCCTCCTTATTACACCTCCACCCCCTCTATGGTAGGGGCATCCTCCTTATTACTCCTCCACCCCCCTATGGTAGGGGCATCCTCCTTATTACACCTCCACCCCCCTATGGTGGGGGCATCCTCCTTATTACCCCCCCCCTATGGTAGGGGCATCCTCCTTATTACACCTCCACCCCCCCCCCTATGGTAGGGGCATCCTCCTTATTACACCTCCACCCCCCCCCTATGGTAGGGGCATCCTCCTTATTACACCTCCCCCCCCCCCTATGGTAGGGGCATCCTCCTTATTACACCTCCACCCCCCCCCCCCCCGTATGGTAGGGGCATCCTCCTTATTACACCTCCACCCCTCTATGGTAGGGGCATCCTCCTTATTACACCTCCACCCCCCCCCCCCTATGGTAGGGGCATCCTCCTTATTACACCTCCACCCCCCTATGGTAGGGGCATCCTCCTTATTACACCTCCACCCCCCTATGGTAGGGACATCCTCCTTATTACACCTCCACCCCCCTATGGTAGGGACATCCTCCTTATTACACCTCCACCCCCCTATGGTAGGGACATCCTCCATATTACTCCTCCAACCCCCTATGGTAGGGGCATCCTCCTTATTACACCTCCTCCCCCCTATGGTAGGGGCATCCTCCTTATTACACCTCCACCCCCCTATGGTAGGGGCATCCTCCTTATTACACCTCCACCCCCCCCCCTATGGTGGGGGCATCCTCCTTATTACACCTCCACCCCCTCTATGGTAGGGGCATCCTCCTTATTACTCCACCCCCCCCCTATGGTAGGGGCATCCTCCTTATTACACCTCCACCCCCCTATGGTGGGGGCATCCTCCTTATTACACCTCCACCCCCCCCCCCCTATGGTGGGGGCATCCTCCTTATTACACCTCCCCCCCCCTATGGTGGGGGCATCCTCTTTATTACACCTCCACCCCCCTATGGTAGGGGCATCCTCCTTATTACACCTCCCCCCCCTATGGTAGGGGCATCCTCCTTATTACACCTCCCCCCCCCTATGGTGGGGGCATCCTCCTTATTACACCTCCACCCCCCTATGGTAGGGGCATCCTCCTTATTACACCTCCCCCCCTATGGTGGGGGCATCCTCCTTATTACACCTCCCCCCCTATGGTGGGGGCATCCTCCTTATTACACCTCCCCCCCTATGGTGGGGGCATCCTCCTTATTACACCTCCACCCCCCCCTATGGTGGGGGCATCCTCCTTATTACACCTCCCCCCCCCTATGGTGGGGGCATCCTCTTTATTACACCTACCCCCCCTATGGTGGGGGCATCCTCCTTATTACACCTCCCCCCCCTATGGTGGGGGCATCCTCCTTATTACACCTCCCCTCTATGGTGGGGGCATCCTCCTTATTACACCTCCACCCCCCTATGGTAGGGGCATCCTCCATATTACACCTCCACCCCCCTATGGTAGGGGCATCCTCCATATTACACCTCCACCCCCCCCCCCTATGGTAGGGGCCTCCTCCTTATTACACCTCCACCCCCCTATGGTAGGGGCATCCTCCTTATTACACCTCCACCCCCCTATGGTAGGGGCATCCTCCTTATTACACCTCCACCCCTCTATGGTGGGGGCATCCTCCTTATTACACCTCCACCCCCCTATGGTAGGGGCATCCTCCATATTACACCTCCACCCCCCTATGGTATGGGCATCCTCCTTATTACACCTCCACCCCTCTATGGTGGGGGCATCCTCCTTATTACACCTCCCCTCTATGGTGGGGGCATCCTCCTTATTACACCTCCCCCCCCCCCTATGGTAGGGGCCTCCTCCTTATTACACCTCCACCCCCCTATGGTAGGGGCATCCTCCATATTACACCTCCACCCCCCTATGGTATGGGCATCCTCCTTATTACACCTCCACCCCTCTATGGTGGGGGCCTCCTCCTTATTACACCCCCACCACCCCCCTATGGTAGGGGCATCCTCCTTATTACACCTCCCCGCCCTATGGTGGGGGCATCCTCTTTATTACACCCCCCCACACACACACCCTCTATGGTAGGGGCATCCTCCTTATTACACCCCCACCCCCCTAGTTCCCCGTGCTGGGGGTGAATCTATAGATTTAGTAGATGTTAAGTGGTACCAGTCCCTTGATCGTGTACAGGAGACCCCCGGCTCCAGGCCTCCCCCCTGTGGCAGGGGAGGGGTTAGCAGTGCAGTAAGTGGATCCCCCCAGGACATTGTTCGGATTTGTAGGGATAAATCATTTGTGTAGCCGGAGGATTCTTAGCTAAGTGACAAATGTCATGGCGATCCGTGTACTAATAGAGAGCGAAACCGGAGCCGCCATCGTTACCAGTCAGTAATGAGTGATGGGCGAGCGCTCAGCGGGTGCTGCTCAGCTGCTCCCAGGAGTGGGGGGAGGGGGGTCCGACCCCCTAAGACGCTGCCAAGACATCCTATAGCTTGTACAGTGGGGAATATGGGGTTAACGGTCTCCACAGGTGAGCCGCTCCCTCCGCTGGGAATGAAGGAGTTAATGGGCACCCGTTTTATAATGCCAGTCGGTGACGTGCCCCACCGCGGTTATATGGAACTTGGTTAGTAAAGGGTTAATATAGTGTCCGGGCTAACGATCGCCCCTGTGCAGGAGGGGGAGGGTTAATGGTGACCCAGGCCAGAAGTGGAGGGGTTAATTTTGGTCAGTGGTCAGCAGTGAGAGGGTTAAGAGAGGGTAGAGAAGGGGTTAATGTCGGCTGGCATTCAGTTGTGAGAGGGTTAATGGTGCCTCTCTGTTGCTCTCTGTTATCAGCCACTGCTGCGCCTGCGTAGTTTTTTGGGCTCGTTTACAGCAGGTGAGGGGTTAAAGGGGGGCCTGCTCTGTTTTTACACCCCAACCGGGCGATTGGCGGGCGTCCCGCAGTGTGTATAATTAGTTGCCCCCAACAGGTGGGAGGCATCGGGTGACCCTGAGGAATGAGGCCCCCGACAAGTGAGCGCACCACTCCCTCCTTCACCTTACGTGACACGTCCGTGGCTGCACCGAACCCACCAACCCACCCGGTGCCAGCTGTGCCCATCCCCCGCCCAGTGCCCACCATTAACCCCTTCCCTGCCCACCGCCGCTGTCACAGGAAATCCGCAGCAGTAACTCTGGTGCCAGCTGCTCCAATACCCCCGGAGCTCAGCCGCTACACAACTCCCCGAGGGGCACAGTGCTGATAATGTATGCTGAGAGTTGTAGTACCACAATAGCTGAAGAAAGGTAACTGCCTCATTACCTTCTCCACACAGTGACTGCACCAGCAGCAGAATAGTGAGTGCAGCTCTGGGGTATAATACAGGATGTAACTCAGGATCAGTACAGGATAAGTAATGTCATGTATGTACACAGTGACTGCACCAGCAGCAGAATAGTGAGTGCAGCTCTGGGGTATATTACAGGATGTAACTCAGGATCAGTACAGGATAAGTAATGTCATGTATGTACACAGTGACTGCACCAGCAGAATAGTGAGTGCAGCTCTGGGGTATAATACAGGATGTAACTCAGGATCAGTACAGGATAAGTAATGTCATGTATGTACACAGTGACTGCACCAGCAGAATAGTGAGTGCAGCTCTGGGGTATAATACAGGATGTAACTCAGGATCAGTACAGGATAAGTAATGTCATGTATGTACACAGTGACTGCACCAGCAGCAGAATAGTGAGTGCAGCTCTGGGGTATAATACAGGATGTAACTCAGGATCAGTACAGGATAAGTAATGTCATGTATGTACACAGTGACTGCACCAGCAGCAGAATAGTGAGTGCAGCTCTGGGGTATATTACAGGATGTAACTCAGGATCAGTACAGGATAAGTAATGTCATGTATGTACACAGTGACTGCACCAGCAGAATAGTGAGTGCAGCTCTGGGGTATAATACAGGATGTAACTCAGGATCAGTACAGGATAAGTAATGTCATGTATGTACACAGTGACTGCACCAGCAGAATAGTGAGTGCAGCTCTGGGGTATAATACAGGATGTAACTCAGGATCAGTACAGGATAAGTAATGTCATGTATGTACACAGTGACTGCACCAGCAGCAGAATAGTGAGTGCAGCTCTGGGGTATAATACAGGATGTAACTCGGGATCAGTACAGGATAAGTAATGCCATGTATGTACACAGTGACTGTACCAGCAGCAGAATACTGAGTGCAGCTCTGGGGTATAATACAGGATGTAACTCAGGATCAGTAAAGGATAAGTAATGTCATGTATGTACACAGTGACTGCACCAGCAGAATAGTGAGTGCAGCTCTGGGGTATAATACAGGATGTAACTCAGGATCAGTACAGGATAAGTAATGTCATGTATGTACACAGTGACTGCACCAGCAGCAGAATAGTGAGTGCAGCTCTGGAGTATAATACAGGATGTAACTCAGGATCAGTACAGGATAAGTAATGTCATGTATGTACACAGTGACTGCACCAGCAGCAGAATAGTGAGTGCAGCTCTGGGGTATAATACAGGATGTAACTCAGGATCAGTACAGGATAAGTAATGTCATGTATGTACACAGTGACTGCACCAGCAGCAGAATAGTGAGTGCAGCTCTGGGGTATAATACAGGATGTAACCCAGGATCAGTACAGGATAAGTAATCTCATGTATGTACACAGTGACTGCACCAGCAGCAGAATAGTGAGTGCAGCTCTGGGATATAATACAGGATGTAACTCAGGATCAGTACAGGATAAGTAATGTCATGTATGTACACAGTGACTGCACCAGCAGCAGAATAGTGAGTGCAGCTCTGGGGTATAATACAGGATGTAACTCAGGATCAGTACAGGATAAGTAATGTCATGTATGTACACAGTGACTGCAGCAGCAGCAGAATAGTGAGTGCAGCTCTGGGGTATAATACAGGATGTAACTCAGGATCAGTACAGGATAAGTAATGTCATGTATGTACACAGTGACTGCACCAGCAGCAGAATAGTGAGTGCAGCTCTGGGGTATAATACAGGATGTAACTCAGGATCAGTACAGGATAAGTAATGTCATGTATGTACACAGTGACTGCACCAGCAGCAGAATAGTGAGTGCAGCTCTGGGGTATAATACAGGATGTAACTCAGGATCACTACAGGATAAGTAATGTCATGTATGTACACAGTGACTGCACCAGCAGCAGAATAGTGAGTGCAGCTCTGCAGTGTAATACAGGATGTAACTCAGGATCAGTACAGGATAAGTAATGTCATGTATGTACACAGTGACTGCACCAGCAGCAGAATAGTGAGTGCAGCTCTGGGGTATAATACAGGATGTTACTCAGGATCAGTACAGGATAAGTAATGTCATGTATGTACAGTGACTGCACCAGCAGCAGAATAGTGAGTGCAGCTCTGGGATATAATACAGGATGTAACTCAGGATCAGTACAGGATAAGTAATGTCATGTATGTACACAGTGACTGCACCAGCAGCAGAATAGTGAGTGCAGCTCTGGGGTATAATACAGGATAAGTAATGTTGTGAAAGTATCTTGTACTAGACATTAGGATTACTTCTTATTTTGGGCTATGTGAGTTTGTTCTCTCTTCCCTGCCTGCAGAGGGCGCTACTGTCCAGCATTGTCCACATGGTGCCCCCTGCCCATCCTTATGTAGTGGTTTATCCATGGATCCGCCGGCAGAGCTCACACTCTATATCCGGCTCTGTATATTGTATCGGGGAGCAGCGGCTGTGGGGCGGCCCTCCCTGCGCCTGCCAAGCGTCTGCCCCCTGTACTTGGACAGCGCAGCCACTGACTGAGCTCATACACTAATTACACTGATTAAAAAGTTATCAATCAGATCTGATGCGGCTACAACATTCAGCACCCTGAAGATCCACAGAGAGACTGCACAACTACTACTCCCAGTGTGTGACAGCACCAGCTCTGCTTCATATGGAAGACCTTCAGTGCTAGTCATCATGCAGACTGCAGCCATTGCTATGAATTGTCCCTGGAGAGATGTGTAATCAGACCTCACACTTCTGTGCTCTGTGCTCTCTGCAGCCAGTGTTATGTATTGTACCTGGAGAGATGTGTAATCAGGCCTCACACTGCTGTGCTCTGTGCTCTCTGCAGTCAGTGTTATGTATTGTCCCTGGAGAGATGTGTAATCAGACCTCACACTGCTGTGCTCTGTGCTCTCTGCAGCCAGTGTTATGTATTGTCCCTGGAGAGATGTGTAATCAGTTCTCACACTGCTGTGCTCTGTACTCTCTGCAGCCAGTGTTATGTATTGTCCCTGGAGAGATGTGTAATCAGACCTCACACTGCTGTGCTCTGTGCTCTCTGCAGCCAGTGTTATGTATTGTCCCTGGAGAGATGTGTAATCAGACCTCACAACGCTGTGCTCTGTGCTCTCTGCAGCCAGTGTTATGTATTGTCCCAGGAGGGATGTGTAATCAGACCTCACACTGCTGTGCTCTGTGCTCTCTGCAGCCAGTGTTATGTATTATCCCTGGAGAGATGTGTAATCAGAGAGCACAGAGCACAGCAGTGTGAGGACTGATTACACATCTCTCCAGGGACAATACATAACACTGACTGCAGAGAGCACAGAGCACAGCAGTGTGAGGACTGATTACACATCTCTCCAGGGACAATACATAAGAATGGCTGCACAGAGCACAGCAGTGTGAGGTCTGATTACACATCTCTCCAGGGACAATGCATAACACTGGCTGCAGAGAGTACAGGGCACAGCAGTGTGAGGTCTGATTACACATCTCTCCAGGGATAATACATAACACTGGCTGCAGAGAGCACAGAGCACAGCAGTGTGCGGTCTGATTACACATCTCTCCAGGGACAATACATAACACTGGCTGCAGAGAGCACAGAGCACAGCAGTGTGAGGTCTGATTACACATCTCTCCAGGGACAATGCATAACACTGGCTGCAGAGAGTACAGGGCACAGCAGTGTGAGGTCTGATTACACATCTCTCCAGGGATAATACATAACACTGGCTGCAGAGAGCACAGAGCACAGCAGTGTGAGGTCTGATTACACATCTCTCCAGGGACAATACATAACACTGGCTGCAGAGAGCACAGAGCACAGCAGTGTGAGGTCTGATTACACATCTCTCCGGGGACAATACATAGCACTGGCTGCAGAGAGCACAGAGCACAGCAGTGTGAGGTCTGATTACACATCTCTCCAGGGACAATACCTAACACTGGCTGCAGAGAGCACAGAGCATAGCAGTGTGAGGTCTGATTACACATCCCTCCAGGGACAATACATAACACTGGCTGCAGAGAGCACAGAGAACAGCAGTGTGAGGTCTAATTACACCCATCTCCAGGGACAATACATAACACTGGCTGCAGAGAGCACAGAGCACAGCAGTGTGAGGTCTGATTACACATCTCTCCAGGGACAATACATAACACTGGCTGCAGAGAGCACAGAGCACAGCAGTGTGAGGTCTGATTACACATCTCTCCAGGGACAATACATAACACTGGCTGTAGAGAGCACAGAGAACAGCAGTGTGAGGTCTAATTACACCCATCTCCAGGGACAATACATAACACTGGCTGCAGAGAGCACAGAGCACAGCAGTGTGAGGTCTGATTACACATCTCTCCAGGGACAATACATAACACTGGCTGCAGAGAGCACAGAGCACAGCAGTGTGAGGTCTGATTACACATCTCTCCAGGGACAATACATAACACTGGCTGCAGAGAGCACAGAGCACAGCAGTGTGAGGTCTGATTACACATCTCTCCGGGGACAATACATAGCACTGGCTGCAGAGAGCACAGAGCACAGCAGTGTGAGGTCTGATTGCGCATCTCTCCAGGGACAATATATAGCACTGGCTGCAGAGAGCACAGAGCACAGCAGTGTGAGGTCTGATTACACATCTCTCCAGGGACAATACATAACACTGGCTGCACAGAGCACAGAGCACAGCAGTGTGAGGTCTGATTACACATCTCTACAGGGACAATACATAACACTGGCTGCAGAGAGCACAGAGCACAGCAGTGTGAGGTCTGATTACACATCTCTCCAGGGACAATACATAACACTGGCTGCAGAGAGCACAGAGCACAGCAGTGTGAGGTCTGATTACACATCTCTCCAGGGACAATACATAACACTGGCTGCACAGAGCACAGCAGTGTGAGGTCTGATTACACATCTCTCCAGGGACAATACATAACACTGGCTGCACAGAGCACAGCAGTGTGAGGTCTGATTACACATCTCTCCAGGGACAATACATAACACTGGCTGCAGAGAGCACAGAGCGCAGCAGTGTGAGGTCTGATTACACATCTCTCCAGGGACAATACATAACACTGGGTGCAGAGAGCACAGAGCACAGCATTGTGAGGTCTGATTACACATCTCTCCAGGGACAATACATAACACTGGCTGCAGAGAGCACAGAGCACAGCAGTGTGAGGTCTGATTACACATCTCTCCAGGGACAGTACATAACACTGACTGCAGAGAGCACAGAGCACAGCAGTGTGAGGTCTGATTACACATCTCTCCAGGGACAATACATAACACTGGCTGCAGAGCGCACAGAGCACAGCAGTGTGAGGTCTGATTACACATCTCTCCAGGGACAATACATAACACTGGCTGCAGAGAGCACAGAGCACAGCAGTGTGAGGTCTAATTACACCCATCTCCAGGGACAATACATAACACTGGCTGCAGAGAGCACAGCAGTGTGAGGTCTGATTACACATCTCTCCAGGGACAATACATAACACTGGCTGCAGAGAGCACAGAGCATAGCAGTGTGAGGTCTGATTACACATCCCTCCAGGGACAATACATAACACTGGCTGTAGATAGCACAGAGAACAGCAGTGTGAGGTCTAATTACACCCATCTCCAGGGACAATACATAACACTGGCTGCAGAGAGCACAGAGCACAGCAGTGTGAGGTCTGATTACGCATCTCTCCAGGGACAATACATAACACTGGCTGCACAGAGCACAGCAGTGTGAGGTCTGATTACACATCTCTCCGGGGACAATACATAGCACTGGCTGCAGAGAGCACAGAGCACAGCAGTGTGAGGTCTGATTACACATCTCTCCAGGGACAATATATAGCACTGGCTGCAGAGAGCACAGAGCACAGCAGTGTGAGGTCTGATTACACATCTCTCCAGGGACAATACATAACACTGGCTGCACAGAGCACAGCAGTGTGAGGTCTGATTACACATCTCTACAGGGACAATACATAACACTGGCTGCAGAGAGCACAGAGCACAGCAGTGTGAGGTCTGATTACACATCTCTCCAGGGACAATACATAACACTGGCTGCAGAGAGCACAGAGCACAGCAGTGTGAGGTCTGATTACACATCTCTCCAGGGACAATACATAACACTGGCTGCAGAGAGCACAGAGCATAGCAGTGTGAGGTCTGATTACACATCCCTCCAGGGACAATACATAACACTGGCTGTAGATAGCACAGAGAACAGCAGTGTGAGGTCTAATTACACCCATCTCCAGGGACAATACATAACACTGGCTGCAGAGAGCACAGAGCACAGCAGTGTGAGGTCTGATTACACATCTCTCCAGGGACAATACATAACACTGGCTGCACAGAGCACAGCAGTGTGAGGTCTGATTACACATCTCTCCGGGGACAATACATAACACTGGCTGCAGAGAGCACAGAGCACAGCAGTGTGAGGTCTGATTACACATCTCTCCAGGGACAATACATAACACTGGCTGCAGAGAGCACAGAGCACAGCAGTGTGAGGTCTGATTACACATCTCTCCAGGGACAATACATAGCACTGGCTGCAGTCACCGGGGTCCTATCTGCTGATGGTTTCCTGTAACCCCTGCTATTATGTTGTGTTCTGCCTCCTGCAGTGTAAGAAGAAGCACACTCTGCTGTGTCCAGATTTCGCCCGGGACGGCAAATGCCCTCAGGGTTCAAAATGTAAACTCCAGCACCGGCAGAGAAAGAGACGACCGGACCCGGGGGCGCAGCCAGAACCGGCGCCACCCAATGCCAAGCAGAGACGGAAGATGCAGCCTCGGATTGGGTAAGAGACACGTTGCACCTCCCTCCACCCCACATACATAGCAGCAGCCTGACCCTTGTATGTTACAGGACCCCCCCAGCCCCCGCCGGGGACCCCCCATCCTCCAGCGATGACGAGCTCCCGGGCAGCAGCGGCCTCCAGTCCTGCCCGTCCTTCATCTCTCTGAACATGTCGTCTGCCAGCGAGGGGACGCCCACCTCCGAGAGGGTCCAGTCCTCCGAAAACTCAGGTAACAATAGACGCGACTACACGAGGGCTGATTGTAGTCTGTTGCCACAGCGACCTGTGGATAATTTGGCATTTTTTTTTGGGAATAAAGATGACGGCACCTGAAGGGTAACACTCCCCCCCCCCCCCCCCCCCCACGGATACATCCTGTGTGACAAATCACTGACAACAAGCAGAGGTCTTGAGAGTCTGTTAGAAAGTTGTGGAAGTTTTCTTCTGTGTCCCTGTAAATGTTGCCGGTGGTCCCGTCCTCTGTGAAGGTCCTGCACATGGCGGCCTATGAATAAGATATAAGAGCGTTCACCTCTACATTTGACTTCTCTCCTCTCCTTCCTCTGGAGAGCGCAGCGCGGCCCCGATCCTGCTCCGTGCGATGTTCACCATATGTCTGCCTGATAAATAATGGAGGCATGCGCCGGGGCGAGAGCATTCCCAGCAACAGAGGCAGGGACCCCCAGACCCATCCACCTGGCACAGCGCCTCCTGCTGGGACTCCTAAATCCTGGGCCCCAGGAAGCTGCCAGGGCAGAGACAGCTGCCGCCAATCCTGGAGAGGCACGTGACGCCAGGTGAGTCTCCCCCGGCACCACCAGGGGTCCCAGAGCCACCCGACTGTCTACAAGTCATGGCACGAAAACACTAACCCCTGCAGCCCTGGCCTGCACATCCCCTGCACACAGGATGATGGACCCCACAAATGTACTGCAATAATAATAATTCTTTATATAGCGCACACAGATTACACAGCGCTGCACAAAGCGTGTCAAATCAGTCCCTGTCCCCAATGGGGCTCACAATCTAAACAACCTAACAGTATGTTTTTTTTTTTTTTTGTTTTGTTTTTTTGGAGTGTGGGAGGAAACCGGAGGAAACCCACGCAAACACGGAGAGAACATACAAACTCTTTGCAGATGTTGACCTGGGTGAGATTCAAACCTAGGGCCTCAGCGCTGCAAGGCAGAAGTGCTACCCACCATGACTGCATGGCTCACAATCTAATCCCTTATCACAGACAGTGTATCATTCCCATCATCCGTGGCCCCAGGAGCTCACAATCTAATCCACCGATCAAACACAATGGGGTTCATTTACTAAGGGGCCGATTCGCGGTTTCCCGACGTGTTACCCGAATATTTCCGATTTGCGCTGATTTCCCCTGAATTGCCGCGGGATTTTGGCGCACGCGATCGGATTGTGGTACATCGGCGCTGGCATGCACGTGGCGGAAATCGGGGGCGTGGCCGAACGAAAACCCGACGGATTCGGAAAAACCGCCGAATTTTTAAAAAAAAAAAAATGTGTCACGAAAATTGCACTTACCTTCACTCAGCCCGGCTCGGTGTATTCCAGTGCGTTCCGATGCTCTTCAACGCTGCAGCGCCACCTGGTGGACCTCGGAGGAACTACCTTAATGAATCCCGGCCGGACCCGAATGCAGCACAGAGAACGCGCCGCTGGATCGCGAATGGCCCGGGTAAGTAAATCTGCCCCATTGTATCATCTCATCATCACTGATCCCAGGAGCTCACAATCTAATCTCCTATCACACACAATGTATCACTCTCATCATCACTGATCCCAGGAGCTCACAATCTAATCTCCTATCACACAGAATGTATCACTCCCATCATCCCTGACCCCAGGAGCTCACAATCTAATCTCCCTATCACACAGAATGTATCACTCTCATCATCACTGATCCCAGGAGCTCACAATCTAATCTCCTATCACACACAATGTATCACTCCCATCATCCCTGACCCCAGGAGCTCACTATCTAATCTCCTATCACACACAATGTATCACTCCCATCATCCCTGACCCCAGGAGCTCACAATCTAATCTCCCTATCACACAGAATGTATCACTCCCATCATCCCTGACCCCAGGAGCTCACAATCTAATCTCCCTATCACACAGAATGTATCACTCCCATCATCCCTGACCCCAGGAGCTCACAATCTAATCTCTCCATCACACACAATGTATCACTCCCATCATCCCTGACCCCAGGAGCTCACAATCTAATCTCCCTATCACACAGAATGTATCACTCCCATCATCCCTGACCCCAGGAGCTCACAATCTAATCTCTCCATCACACACAATGTATCACTCCCATCATCCCTGACCCCAGGAGCTCACAATCTAATCTCCCTATCACACACACTGTATCACTCTCATCGCTACCTGAATAGTGCAGGTCGTGTGTCGTGAGGGGTCATGTGACCTGTAATAGGATAACCCCCCCCTGTTCCGCTGCCCGCACCCCGGTGCTGATGGCGAGTGAGCGCAGCAATGCGCGGCGTTTCATTAGCGTGCTAATTTAATTAGGAAGCACCCATTTCAGTTAATTTGCTGTGGAAGGCGGCTGCGGACCCCCGGCGTGAGCAGCTGTTCCCGTCTCCCCCGACGCGCGTTGCGGGCCCTGCCAATGGATGGGCTCAGCCTTGTTTGGGGGATAGAGGAGGGTTTTATGGCCTCCTCCACTCGTCTCAGTAAACACTTAACAGCTCTGCGCGCGCCGGAGCGAGGATTAAACCCTCCGCAGCGCGGACGCCCGACAATCTACCGCCATACGGCCCTCATTTGGTCGCCATATTTCACAGCCGTAACGTTAATGGAACACGCGTCTTTAACGGCTCCACTGAGCACGCTCATCCCGCGTCTGCGGAGGGCCGGCTCATCTGCACGCTTAACCCTTCATGACACCAGCGGAGATCAGACGGAGAGGCAAACGGACAATGGCGCAGGGCGGAGGGGCGGTCATTATAGGTCCAGCCATGGGGGGGCGCTGGGGGCAAACATCTAGAACAATAGATACATTGTAGTCATTTATCGGAATTCTGACTTTGGGTTCATCACAATCTTCCATGTCTGTCATTGCGCCAATTTTGTGGCAATCACAGATACGCGAGTTTTTGGGTGCATCACAGATGTCAGATTTGTGATGAGTCCAGCGTCGGGCGTGTATGGAAGTGCAATCAGCGCAATATGTTTGGGCCAATCCAGGATGAGAGACAGAAGTATAGAGAGTGACCCCCAATGTCCCTCATGGTCAGGAGAGGAGTCGGAGCCGCCCCTGGGTCGTCCTGCATGTGGTTGGTCTAGTTTACTCATCAGCCACCATCACCATCTCATGTCCCGTGATGAAAGGTTCACCATGATGGGGGTTATACTCCCAGGGAGTGACTGCGAGACTGCTGAGCCAGCGCCTGGGAACGGGGCGAGATCCTGTGAAAAGTCAGAGGGTCGTCTGACAGGGAGCGAGGGGAGAGCAGCGTGAGGGCGAGAAGCTGCTGCGCACAACTAGGTCACAGGCGCCGTCACGGCTCTGCTCATCCGGGGAGAGGCGCTGATCTCCATATAAAGGATGCTGGGAGTTGTAGTGGGAGCACCAGCATCTCTCTGCGCTCTGTTCCTGCACTTAGCTCTGTGAGTTATGGTCGGGCCCCTGTACACGCTCTGTGAGCATTGATGGGGGGCCCCCGCTGTGCGACTGCTCAGTACAGAAGACGAGCCAGAGCCCCCGCCGGGAAGTAATGGTGGAGCACAAGCAGATGGCAAGAGCGGCGCGCAGCCGCCCGACACCCGGGTCTAACTGGTTACACCGGGAGCATCAGCTCCCAGCGATAGGGATCACCCCGCAGACTACTCCCAGCGATAGGGGTCGCCCCGCAGACTGCTCCCAGCGATAGGGATCACCCGCAGACTACTCCCAGAGATAGAGGTCACCCCACAGACTGCTCCCGGCGATAGGGATCACCCCGCAGACTGCTCCCAGAGATAGGGATCACCCCCTAGACTGCTCCCAGCGATAGGGGTCACCCCGCAGACTGCTCCCAGCGATAGGGATCACCCCGCAGACTACTCCCAGAGATAGGGGTCACCCCGCAGACTACTCCCAGCTATAGGGGTCACCCCGCAGACTGCTCCCAGCGATAGGGGTCACCCCGCAGACTGCTCCCAGCGATAGGGATCACCCCCCAGACTACTCCCAGCGATAGGGATCACCCCGCACACTACTCCCAACGATAGGGGTCGCCCCGCAGACTACTCCCAGAGATAGGGGTCGCCCCGCAGACTGCTCCCAGCGATAGCAGGGGTCACCCCGCAGACTGCTCCCAGCGATAGGGATCACCCCGCAGACTGCTCCCAGCGATAGGGGTCACCCCGCAGACTGCTCCCAGCGATAGGGGTCACCCCGCAGACTGCTCCCAGCGATAGGGGTCACCCCCCAGACTGCTCCCAGCGATAGGGGTCACCCCGCACACTACTCCCAGCGATAGGGGTCACCCCGCACACTACTCCCAGCGATAGGGGTCACCCCCCAGACTACTCCCAGCGATAGGGGTCACCCCCCAGACTACTCCCAGTGATAGGGGTCACCCCCCCAGACTGCTCCCAGCGATAGGGGTCACCCCGCAGACTGCTCCCAGCGATAGGGGTCACCCCGCAGACTACTCCCAGCGATAGGGGTCACCCCGCAGACTACTCCCAGAGATAGGGGTCACCCCGCAGACTACTCCCAGAGATAGGGGTCACCCCGCAGGCTACTCCCAGCGATAGGGGTCACCCCGCAGACTACTCCCAGCGATAGGGGTCACCCCGCAGACTACTCCCAGCGATAGGGGTCACCCCGCAGACTACTCCCAGCGATAGGGGTCACCCCGCAGACTACTCCCAGCGATAGGGGTCACCCCGCAGACTACTCCCAGCGATAGGGGTCACCCCGCAGACTACTCCCAGCGATAGGGGTCACCCCGCAGACTACTCCCAGCGATAGGGGTCACCCCGCAGACTACTCCCAGCGATAGGGGTCACCCCGCAGGCTACTCCCAGCGATAGGGGTCACCCCGCAGACTACTCCCAGTAGTCTTGGGGGGAAGGGGCTTTGTATCGGGGAAGGTCATGGGGGGAGGGCTTTGTATCGGGGAAGGTCATGGGGGGAGGGCTTTGTATCGGGGAGGGTCATGGGGGGAGGGCTTTGTATCGGGGAGGGTCATGGGGGGAGGGCTTTGTATCGGGGAGGGTCATGGGGGGAGGGCTTTGTATCGGGGAGGGTCATGGGGGGAGGGCTTTGTATCGGGGAGGGTCATGGGGGGAGGGCTTTGTATCGGGGAGGGTCATGGGGGGAGGGCTTTGTATCGGGGAGGGTCATGGGGGGAGGGCTTTGTATCGGGGAGGGTCATGGGGGGAGGGCTTTGTATCTGGCTTTTTTAAGCTCCTCTGTGATTGGTTGGCTTCTCTAATCTTTGTTTCTCTCTTGTAGGAAAACCTCTCCAGATCAAGCCGAGGCTGTGAGCAGGTCCGGGGGGCATCTCTGTATCTCAGGGTCCGGCCTCCTCTCCAGGAGTCCAGGGGGCGGATCTTCCTGCTGTATTCATGTTACCGGATACTCGGGTCCAGGAGAGGAACGCCCAAACCTTTCATAGACTTTATACATTTAACTTTTCTTTTGTAAAAAGACAGAATTGAGATAATTTTATAAGGAGAGTTTATTGTTACTTTGTATCAGATGTTTTTAACCCCTGCCGGTCTGGTTGCACTTTCGACTGCTTTGCACTTATGGTAATGGGTTGGATTTTTTGGTCACCGGTTCTGGGTTCCGTTTTAGTTTGTTGCCAGGAAACTCGATCCCATATCTGGTGTGATCCGGTTATCAGAGACTACTGACCCCATCGGAGCCGCTCCCAGGAGGGTCCCCACGCTGCAGGATCTCCATGGTTACAGTTACCTATATGATGATTTCCCATCTCCTGCTCATGGCGCCGACCAGACGTCCAACATGTCGCTAATTCTCCCCGGATGCCGGGACCACCCCAGCGACTTGTGTATGGGGGCTCCGCTCTGATGACAGGATCATGTGACCTCCCACTGCCGGATCACCAGGGGGGTGTGGCTGAGGTGCTAAAGAAGTCAGATAACTCCGCCTACATGACACCCTGAGCCGCCAGAGGCCACTGATTTTATATGATTTGTTTTATTTAGAAGGTTCCTATTTACCGGCTCCACACGACCGGAGACCAATCATTAAAGTGCAGAGGTTTTACTTCAACCCTTTACGTCTCCTGTATCATTATTATATCACAGGTTACTCCAGACAGACAGCAACTATCTCCTCCCTGAGACTGAGTGTATAGAACATAGGGGGCAGTATTATAGTAGTTATATTCCTGTACATAGGGGGCAGTATTATAGTAGTTATATTCCTGTACATAGGGGGCAGTATTATAGTAGTTATATTCTTGTACATAAGGGGCAGTATTATAGTAGTTATATTCCTGTACATAGGGGGCAGTATTATAGTAGTTATATTCTTGTACATAGGGGGCAGTATTATAGTAGTTATATTCCTGTACATAGGGGGCAGTATTATAGTAGTTATATTCTTGTACATAGGGGGCAGTATTATAGTAGTTATATTCCTGTACATAGGGGGCAGTATTATAGTAGTTATATTCCTGTACATAGGGGGCAGTATTATAGTAGTTATATTCCTGTACATAGGGGGCAGTATAATAGTGGTTATATTCTTGTACATAGGGGAAGTATTATAGTAGTTATATTCTTGTACATAAGGGGCAGTATTATAGTAGTTATATTCTTGTACATAGGGGGCAGTATTATAGTAGTTATATTCTTGTACATAGGGGGCAGTATTATAGTAGTTATATTCCTGTACATAGGGGGCAGTATTATAGTAGTTATATTCCTGTACATAGGGGGCAGTATTATAGTAGTTATATTCTTGTACATAGGGGGCAGTATTATAGTAGTTATATTCCTGTACATAGGGGGCAGTATTATAGTAGTTATATTCTTGTACATAGGGGGCAGTATTATAGTAGTTATATTCCTGTACATAGGGGGCAGTATTATAGTAGTTATATTCTTGTACATAGGGGGCAGTATTATAGTAGTTATATTCCTGTACATAGGGGGCAGTATTATAGTAGTTATATTCTTGTACATAGGGGGCAGTATAATAGTGGTTATATTCTTGTACATAGGGGGCAGTATTATAGTAGTTATATTCCTGTACATAGGGGGCAGTATTATAGTAGTTATATTCTTGTACATAGGGGGCAGTATTATAGTAGTTATATTCCTGTACAAGGGGGCAGTATTATAGTAGTTATATTCTTGTACATAGGGGGCAGTATTATAGTAGTTATATTCCTGTACATAGGGGGCAGTATTATAGTAGTTATATTCTTGTACATAGGGGGCAGTATTATAGTAGTTATATTCCTGTACATAGGGGGCAGTATTATAGTAGTTATATTCTTGTACAAGGGGGCAGTATTATAGTAGTTATATTCTTGTACATAGGGGCAGTATTATAGTAGTTATATTCTTGTACATAGGGGGCAGTATTATAGTAGTTATATTCCTGTACATAGGGGGCAGTATTATAGTAGTTATATTCTTGTACATAGGGGCAGTATTATAGTAGTTATATTCTTGTACATAGGGGGCAGTATTATAGTAGTTATATTCTTGTACATAGGGGCAGTATTATAGTAGTTATATCCATGTACATAGGGGGCAGTATTATAGTAGTTATATTCTTGTACATAGGAGGCAGTATTATAGTAGTTATATTCCTGTACATAGGGGCAGTATTATAGTAGTTATATTCCTGTACATAGGAGGCAGTATTATTGTAGTTATATTCTTGTACATAGGAGGCAGTATTATAGTAGTTATATTCTTGTACATAGGAGGCAGTATTATAGTAGTTATATCCCTGTACATAGGAGGCAGTATTATAGTAGTTATATTCCTGTACATAGGGGGCAGTATTATAGTAGTTATATTCTTGTACATAGGGGCAGTATTATAGTAGTTATATCCCTGTACATAGGGGGCAGTGTTATAGTAGTTATATTCTTGTACATAGGGGGCAGTATTATAGTAGTTATATTCCTGTACATAGGGGCAGTATTATAGTAGTTATATTCTTGTACATAGGGGGCAGTATTATAGTAGTTATATTCCTGTACATAGGGGCAGTATTATAGTAGTTATATTCTTGTACATAGGGGGCAGTATTATAGTAGTTATATTCTTGTACATAGGGGGCAGTATTATAGTAGTTATATTCCTGTACATAGGGAGCAGTATTATAGTAGTTATATTCTTGTACATAGGGGGCAGTATTATAGTAGTTATATTCTTGTACATAGGGGGCAGTATTATAGTAGTTATATTCCTGTACATAGGGGCAGTATTATAGTAGTTATATTCTTGTACATAGGAGGCAGTATTATAGTAGTTATATTCCTGTACATAGGGGGCAGTATTATAGTAGTTATATTCTTGTACATAAGGGGCAGTATTATAGTAGTTATATTCCTGTACATAGGGGGCAGTATTATAGTAGTTATATTCTTGTACATAGGGGGCAGTATTATAGTAGTTATATTCCTGTACATAGGGGGCAGTATTATAGTAGTTATATTCTTGTACATAGGGGGCAGTATTATAGTAGTTATATTCCTGTACATAGGGGGCAGTATTATAGTAGTTATATTCCTGTACATAGGGGGCAGTATTATAGTAGTTATATTCCTGTACATAGGGGGCAGTATAATAGTGGTTATATTCTTGTACATAGGGGAAGTATTATAGTAGTTATATTCTTGTACATAAGGGGCAGTATTATAGTAGTTATATTCTTGTACATAGGGGGCAGTATTATAGTAGTTATATTCTTGTACATAGGGGGCAGTATTATAGTAGTTATATTCCTGTACATAGGGGGCAGTATTATAGTAGTTATATTCCTGTACATAGGGGGCAGTATTATAGTAGTTATATTCTTGTACATAGGGGGCAGTATTATAGTAGTTATATTCCTGTACATAGGGGGCAGTATTATAGTAGTTATATTCTTGTACATAGGGGGCAGTATTATAGTAGTTATATTCCTGTACATAGGGGGCAGTATTATAGTAGTTATATTCTTGTACATAGGGGGCAGTATTATAGTAGTTATATTCCTGTACATAGGGGGCAGTATTATAGTAGTTATATTCTTGTACATAGGGGGCAGTATAATAGTGGTTATATTCTTGTACATAGGGGGCAGTATTATAGTAGTTATATTCCTGTACATAGGGGGCAGTATTATAGTAGTTATATTCTTGTACATAGGGGGCAGTATTATAGTAGTTATATTCCTGTACAAGGGGGCAGTATTATAGTAGTTATATTCTTGTACATAGGGGGCAGTATTATAGTAGTTATATTCCTGTACATAGGGGGCAGTATTATAGTAGTTATATTCTTGTACATAGGGGGCAGTATTATAGTAGTTATATTCCTGTACATAGGGGGCAGTATTATAGTAGTTATATTCTTGTACAAGGGGGCAGTATTATAGTAGTTATATTCTTGTACATAGGGGCAGTATTATAGTAGTTATATTCTTGTACATAGGGGGCAGTATTATAGTAGTTATATTCCTGTACATAGGGGGCAGTATTATAGTAGTTATATTCTTGTACATAGGAGGCAGTATTATAGTAGTTATATTCCTGTACATAGGGGCAGTATTATAGTAGTTATATTCCTGTACATAGGAGGCAGTATTATTGTAGTTATATTCTTGTACATAGGAGGCAGTATTATAGTAGTTATATTCTTGTACATAGGAGGCAGTATTATAGTAGTTATATCCCTGTACATAGGAGGCAGTATTATAGTAGTTATATTCCTGTACATAGGGGGCAGTATTATAGTAGTTATATTCTTGTACATAGGGGCAGTATTATAGTAGTTATATCCCTGTACATAGGGGGCAGTGTTATAGTAGTTATATTCTTGTACATAGGGGGCAGTATTATAGTAGTTATATTCCTGTACATAGGGGCAGTATTATAGTAGTTATATTCTTGTACATAGGGGGCAGTATTATAGTAGTTATATTCCTGTACATAGGGGCAGTATTATAGTAGTTATATTCTTGTACATAGGGGGCAGTATTATAGTAGTTATATTCTTGTACATAGGGGGCAGTATTATAGTAGTTATATTCCTGTACATAGGGAGCAGTATTATAGTAGTTATATTCTTGTACATAGGGGGCAGTATTATAGTAGTTATATTCTTGTACATAGGGGGCAGTATTATAGTAGTTATATTCCTGTACATAGGGGCAGTATTATAGTAGTTATATTCTTGTACATAGGAGGCAGTATTATCGTAGTTATATTCTTGTACATAGGGGGCAGTATTATAGTAGTTATATTCCTGTACATAGGGGGCAGTATTATAGTAGTTGTATTCCTGTACATAGGAAGCAGTATTATAGTAGTTATATTCCTGTACATAGGTGGCAGTATTATAGTAGTTATATTCCTGTACATAGGGGGCAGTGTTATAGTAGTTATATTCTTGTACATAGGAGGCAGTATTATAGTAGTTATATTCTTGTACATAGGGGGCAGTATTATAGTAGTTATGTTCTTGTACATAGGGGGCAGTATTATAGTAGTTATATTCCTGTACATAGGGGCAGTATTATAGTAGTTATATTCCTGTACATAGGGGGCAGTATTATAGTAGTTATATTCCTGTACATAGGGGCAGTATTATAGTAGTTATATTCCTGTACATAGGGGGCAGTATTATAGTAGTTATATTCCTGTACATAGGGGGCAGTATTATAGTAGTTATATTCTTGTACATAGGGGGCAGTATTTTAGTAGTTATATTCCTGTACATAGGAGGCAGTATTATAGTAGTTATATTCCTGTACATAGGAGGCAGTATTATAGTAGTTATATTCCTGTACATAGGGGGCAGTATTATAGTAGTTATATTCTGTACATAGGGGGCAGTATTATAGTAGTTATATTCTTGTACATAGGAGGCAGTATTATAGTAGTTATATTCCTGTACATAGGGGGCAGTATTATAGTAGTTATATTCTTGTACATAGGGGGCAGTATTATAGTAGTTATATTCTGTACATAGGGGGCAGTATTATAGTAGTTATATTCTTGTACATAGGGGGCAGTATTATAGTAGTTATATTCTTGTACATAGGAGGCAGTATTATAGTAGTTATATTCCTGTACATAGGAGGCAGTATTATAGTAGTTATATTCCTGTACATAGGGGGCAGTATTATAGTAGTTATATACTTGTACATAGGGGTCAGTATTATAGTAGTTATAGTCTTGTACATAGGGGGCAGTATTATAGTACTTATATTCTTGTACATAGGGGGCAGTATTATAGTAGTAATAGTCTTGTACATAGGGGGCAGTATTATAGTAGTTATATTCTTGTACATAGCGGAAGTATTATAGTAGTTATATTCTTGTACATAGGGGGCAGTATTATAGTAGTTATATTCCTGTACATAGGGGGCAGTATTATAGTAGTTATATTCCTGTACATAGGGGGCAGTATTATAGTACTTATATTCTTGTACATAGGGGGCAGTATTATAGTAGTTATATTCCTGTACATAGGGGGCAGTATTATAGTAGTTATATTCCTGTACATAGGGGGCAGTATTATAGTAGTTATATTCTTGTACATAGAGGGCAGTATTATAGTAGTTATATTCTTGTACATAGCGGAAGTATTATAGTAGTTATATTCTTGTACATAGGGTGCAGTATTATAGTAGTTATATTCCTGTACATATTTGGCAGTATTATAGTAGTTATATTCCTGTACATAGGGGGCAGTATTATAGTAGTTATATTCTTGTACATAGGGGGCAGTATTATAGTAGTTATATTCCTGTACATAGGGAGCAGTATTATAGTAGTTATATCCCTGTACATAGGAGGCAGTATTATAGTAGTTATATTCCTGTACATAGGGGGCAGTATTATAGTAGTTATAGTATTGTACATAGGGGGCAGTATTATAGTAGTTATATGCTTGTACATAGGGGACAGTATTATAGTAGTTATAGTATTGTACATAGGGGGCAGTATTATAGTAGTTATATTCCTGTACATAGGGGGCAGTATTATAGCAGTTATATACTTGTACATAGGGGGCAGTATTATAGTAGTTATATTCTTGTACATAGAGGGCAGTATTATAGTAGTTATATTCCTGTACATAGGGGGTAGTATTATAGTAGTTATATTCCTGTACATAGGGGACAGTATTATAGTAGTTATAGTATTGTACATAGGGGGCAGTATTATAGTAGTTATATTCCTGTACATAGGGGGCAGTATTATAGCAGTTATATACTTGTACATAGGGAGCAGTATTATAGTAGTTATATTCCTGTACATAGGGGGCAGTATTATAGTAGTTATATTCCTGTACATAGGGGGCAGTATTATAGTAGTTATATTCCTGTACATAGGGGGTAGTATTATAGTAGTTATATTCCTGTACATAGGGGACAGTATTATAGTAGTTATAGTATTGTACATAGGGGGCAGTATTATAGTAGTTATATTCTTGTACATAGGGGGCAGTATTATAGTAGTTATATTCCTGTACATAGGGGGCAGTATTATAGTAGTTATATTCTTGTACATAGAGGGCAGTATTATAGTAGTTATATTCTTGTACATAGGGGGCAGTATTATAGTAGTTATATTCTTGTACATAGGGGGCAGTATTATAGTAGTTATATTCCTGTACATAGGGGGCAGTATTATAGTAGTTATATTCCTGTACATAGGGGGCAGTATTATAGTAGTTATATTCTTGTACATAGGGGGCAGTATTATAGTAGTTATATTCCTGTACATATGGGGCAGTATTATAGTAGTTATATCCCTGTACATAGGGGGCAGTATTATAGTAGTTATATTCTTGTACATAGGGGTCAGTATTATAGTAGTTATATTCCTGTACATAGGGTAGTAATAAAGTAGTTATATTCCTGTACATAGGGGGCAGTATTATAGTAGTTATATTCCTGTACATAGGGTAGTAATAAAGTAGTTATATTCCTGTACATATGGGGCAGTATTATAGTAGTTATATTCCTGTACATAGGGGTCAGTATTATAGTAGTTATATTCTTGTACATAGGGGGCAGTATTATAGTAGTTATATTCCTGTACATAGGGGGCAGTATTATAGTAGTTATATTCTTGTACATAGGGGGCAGTATTATAGTAGTTATATTCTTGTACATAGGGGACAGTATTATAGTAGTTATATTCCTGTACATAGGGGCAGTATTATAGTAGTTATATTCCTGTACATAGGGGGCAGTATTATAGTAGTTATATTCCTGTACATAGGGTAGTAATAAAGTAGTTATATTCCTGTACATAGGGGGCAGTATTATAGTAGTTATATTCCTGTACATAGGGGGTAGTATTATAGTAGTTATATTCTTGTACATAGGGGGCAGTATTATAGTAGCTATATTCCTGTACATAGGGGGCAGTATTATAGTAGTTATATTCCTGTACATAGAGGGCAGTATTATAGTAGTTATATTCCTGTACATATGGGGCAGTATTATAGTAGTTATATTCCTGTACATAGGGGTCAGTATTATAGTAGTTATATTCTTGTACATAGGGGGCAGTATTATAGTAGTTATATTCCTGTACATAGGGGGCAGTATTATAGTAGTTATATTCTTGTACATAGGGGGCAGTATTATAGTAGTTATATTCTTGTACATAGGGGACAGTATTATAGTAGTTATATTCCTGTACATAGGGGCAGTATTATAGTAGTTATATTCCTGTACATAGGGGGCAGTATTATAGTAGTTATATCCTTGTACATAGGGGGCAGTATTATAGTAGTTATATTCCTGTACATAGGGGGCAGTATTATAGTAGTTATATTCTTGTACATATATTAGCACTTCTTGTTATATTCTTGGTCTCTACACATTACTCCCCTTCCTCTCTCCTCTCTCCTGTGTAGAAGGCTCTCAGTGATGTAAATCTGCTCCCCGGATGCTGGAGACTTCTTCCTGGCGGTGAGATATGGGCTGATGAGTGTTTTATTCGGAGGTTCTATATTTGCTAATTATCATAACTCTTGTGTCTCTGATCTCCTGTGATGGTGACGTGGATGTCTATAGACTATAAATTGTGCCCTAACATCTCACATCACAGGACGTTGTCTCGTCTCCTGTGTCTCTTAGTGTTTGATGTCACATATTTTAATATTTTTGCTCATTTTTAGTATTATAAGGGTCAGATATTAGTTGGTTCAGGCCGTAATCCTGGGGCAGAATGATATAAATATCAGGAGTCGATAGTCCGGGCAGAGAGGAGAATATTGACACATGGGGTTATTGATGGTGCTGACTCTCCCGGCCGCTCGCCATGTGCACCTTCCATTAAGGAGCTCGGGGTGTAAATCAGGACCTCCTGTCGATCACAACAAATATGATCAGTGCATGCGCGCGTCTCCAATACCCTCGGCTCCCGGGGTGGAACGGCTGACGTGAAGTCTCCATGACTTACAGCCGCTCGTGGTGTATGGAGGGGGGTGAAGACCTTCCATTCGCCCTTACGAGGAGATGACTTTATATGAGGTTTTTGTGATTTGGGGCTAGAGTATGCAAAGTGACCTCCCGCTGACCCGTCAATGGCCAAATCCATGATGTGGATTCTAAGAAACTTTCTGGGAAAGTTTGGGCAGTTTTTTTAATGTATAAATTTTAGCATTCACAGTTTATTGAAATGTATTGGTTACTTCTAAGGGTGCGGCCACAGGTGGGGTTTCAGATGGTGGAGTTACCCGGCTCTTATCTAGTGAGGAGCCTGGAGACTTCTGGTCGTCTGATGGGAAACCTTTCTAAAATTATTTTTAGAAGATATTTTTGGTGATTTCCTTGCTATATTTTTGGTTACTTTCATCCACATTTTGTACCTGAGGAGCGGCGCGGTGTGAAGATGAGGGATGATGTAGACCGGTGTCAATGATCCCGACAGAACGAGATTTACTACAGTTTATTCTGCTGATAACGTTCCTACCCAACAGAGAAGACGTCTCACCGGAGAGGACACGACCCGGAGCCGTTATACGATGGCTGAGATGGCGGAGTTAATTGGTAATACAGCGGGATTAAGGAGCTAATAACAGAGGAAGCAGAAAAATGCTAATTGCTGCAAATTAAATGGAGAGAAAGAGCCAGGATCGCGCCGATTTATTGTCCCTCAGCGCCGCGCTCTCCGGGCTAGAGAGGCGCCTCAGCAGGATGAGAGCGCAGGTCATATGGCAACCACAACGAGTCCTGGAGGAGACAGCTGCTGCAGAACCTCTCTAATGTGGAAGAACTCGCTCCCTGCCAGATGTGGGCGCCATCATTTCTGGGTGAACCTGGTTTTATTGCTAATACTACAGTGGAGATGTGGTGGGGCTGAAACGCCGCTATAGAGGGACACAATGGAGGAGATCGGGGACAGGGAGATTTTGAACCTGTTTTTTGCTGAGAGCCTTTATGTGTAAAATTAAGTACAATTTTTGATAAATCTAATCTATAGTACATATGATGACTACATCAGGGAATTACACCTTTCTGGTGATTAGAATATACAATATTCTCCCCCCTGCGGTTCTGGGGTTATTGGCTGTAGTAGGGGGGGGGGGGTCTAGACATGGGATGGCTTTCCCCCTCTTTTTCCCTCTCTGAGTATTTGGCTCTCACTCAAAGAGAAGCCAGAGGTGTATTTCTGCACCATAGATAAAAACTCCGTCTTTTGTTGATTACTTATTAAAAGTTGATGTCACCATAAATTTTATATAGTGAGTATTTGGCTCTGCTCTATTTCCCCCACCCCCCCCTCCTTCCTGTATTGATGAGAGGCAACGGGTGAGAGGGTCTGAGTACCAGAACTATGGCTGTAGTATGGGGAGAGGGGCCATAGACCTTGGATGGTTTCCCCTCTTCTTCCCTGATGTTGGAGGGGCCGTAGATGGTTTCCCCTCTTCTTCCCCCAGGTTTTATGTTGGAGGGGCCATAGATCTGGGATGGTTTCCCCTCTTCTTCCCTGATGTCTGAGGGTCTATAGACCTGGGATGGTTTCCCCTCTTCTTCCCTGATGTTGGAGGGGCCATAGACCTGGGATGGTTTCCCCTCTTCTTCCCTGATGTCGGAGGGGCCATAGACCTGGGATGGTTTCCCCTCTTCTTCCCTGATGTCTGAGGGTCTATAGACCTGGGATGGTTTCCCCTCTTCTTCCCTGATGCCCGAGGGGCCATAGACCTGGGATGGTTTCCCCTCTTCTTCCCTGATGTTGGAGGGGCCATAGACCTTGGATGGTTTCCCCTCTTCTTCCCTGATGTCGGAGGGGCCATAGACCTGGGATGGTTTCCCCTCTTCTTCCCTGATGTCGGAGGGGCCATAGACCTGGGATGGATTCCCCTCTTCTTCCCTCTAGTTTGCTGTCGGAGGGGCCATAGACCTTGGATGGTTTCCCCTCTTCTTCCCTGATGTCGGAGGGGCCATAGACCTGGGATGGATTCCCCTCTTCTTCCCTCTAGTTTGCTGTCGGAGGGGCCATAGACCTTGGATGGTTTCCCCTCTTCTTCCCTGATGTTGGAGGGGCCGTAGATGGTTTCCCCTCTTCTTCCCTGATGTTGGAGGGGCCATAGACCTGGGATGGTTTCCCCTCTTCTTCCCCCAGGTTTTATGTTGGAGGGGCCATAGATCTGGGATGGTTTCCCCTCTTCTTCCCTGATGTTGGAGGGGCCATAGACCTGGGATGGTTTCCCCTCTTCTTCCCTGATGTTGGAGGGGCCATAGACCTGGGATGGTTTCCTCTCTTCTTCCCTGATGTCGGAGGGGCCATAGACCTGGGATGGTTTCCCCTCTTCTTCCCTGATGCTGGAGGGGCCATAGACCTGGGATGGTTTCCCCTCTTCTTCCCTGATGCTGGAGGGGCCATAGGCCTGGGATGGTTTCCTCTCTTCTTCCCTGATGTCGGAGGGGCCATAGACCTGGGATGGTTTCCTCTCTTCTTCCCTGATGTCGGAGGGGCCATAGACCTGGGATGGTTTCCCCTCTTCTTCCCTGATGCTGGAGGGGCCATAGGCCTGGGATGGTTTCCTCTCTTCTTCCCTGATGTCGGAGGGGCCATAGACCTGGGATGGTTTCCCCTCTTCTTCCCTGATGTCGGAGGGGCCATAGACCTGGGATGGTTTCCTCTCTTCTTCCCTGATGTCGGAGGGGCCATAGACCTGGGATGGTTTCCTCTCTTCTTCCCTGATGTCGGAGGGGCCATAGACCTGGGATGGTTTCCTCTCTTCTTCCCTGATGTCGGAGGGGCCATAGACCTGGGATGGTTTCCCCTCTTCTTCCCTGATGCTGGAGGGGCCATAGACCTGGGATGGTTTCCCCTCTTCTTCCCTGATGCTGGAGGGGCCATAGACCTGGGATGGTTTCCCCTCTTCTTCCCTGATGTCGGAGGGGCCATAGACCTGGGATGGTTTCCTCTCTTCTTCCCTGATGTCGGAGGGGCCATAGACCTGGGATGGTTTCCTCTCTTCTTCCCTGATGTCGGAGGGGCCATAGACCTGGGATGGTTTCCCCTCTTCTTCCCTGATGTCGGAGGGGCCATAGACCTGGGATGGTTTCCTCTCTTCTTCCCTGATGTCGGAGGGGCCATAGACCTGGGATGGTTTCCTCTCTTCTTCCCTGATGTTGGAGGGGCCATAGACCTGGGATGGTTTCCTCTCTTCTTCCCTGATGTTGGAGGGGCCATAGACCTGGAATGGTTTCCCCTCTTCTTCCCTGATGTTGGAGGGGCCATAGACCTGGGATGGTTTCCCCTCTTCTTCCCTGATGTTGGAGGGTCTATAGACCTGGGATGGTTTCTCCTCTTCTTCCCTGATGTTGGAGGGTCTATAGACCTGGGATGGTTCCTCCTCTTCTTCCCTGATGTCTGAGGGTCTATAGACCTGGGATCGTTCCTCCTCTTCTTCCCTGATGTCTGAGGGTCTATAGACCTGGGATGGTTTCCCCTCTTCTTCCCTGATGTCTGAGGGTCTATAGACCTGGGATGGTTTCCCCTCTTCTTCCCTGATGTCTGAGGGGCCATAGACCTGTGATGGTTTCCTCTCTTCTTCCCCCTAGTTTGATGTTGGAGGGTCTATAGACCTGGGATGGTTTCCTCTCTTCTTCCCTGATGTCGGAGGGGCCATAGACCTGGGATGGTTTCCCCTCTTCTTCCCCCTAGTTTGATGTTGGAGGGGCCGTAGACCCGGGATGGTTTCCCCTCTTCTTCCCTGATGTCGGAGGGGCCATAGACCTGGGATGGTTTCCCCTCTTCTTCCCCCTAGTTTGATGTCGGAGGGGCCATAGACCTGGGATGGTTTTCTCACGTTGTAGCCGGCTGTGGACCTGTCATCCTTCTCCTGTCAGTAGCCACGTGGCAGCAGCTAAGAAAAGAGCAGTTTAACGTTACTGACTGTTCCCAATGAAGCGCCGTGACCCGGGGGGTCAGTCAGCGCCGTATTTCTCCTTTATGAGGGGCTGCAGGGAGCTGTCATGTCACATCTGGTGCTCCGCTACAAGCCCATTACTGACACTCGCAGCTTCCGCACATACATTTCCTTACTTACTGACACATGAAGCAATAAAGGTGAATTGTGAGGGACCAGCGGACGCCTCGATGCAGATACTGATCCAACATCTCACTCCACATTTTCTTTGGCTCAAAAAAATTTGCATTAAAAACTGTTAGTGTGACTGAGGCCTAAAAGTATTGCTGCAGGATAAGCGTCTGTATGAAGAAGAGGGGAGCAGCAAGCGAGAACTGGGTCAGTGCTTCTGCTTAGTCAGCACCTTCCCCTGACTGCAGGGGGCAGCACTGTGACTGATCTGTCCCACAGGATCCATCAGTAATGGGTGGGGGAGGATGAGGACTGGCACACAAAGGGTTGAGCCCAGTGCACAGCAGGGAGAGCACCTGTAGGGGGCGCTCTGTATGACAGTGAAGAGGGCAGGTTTCTACCGCAAGCCACACATTTACATTACACTTAAAGCTTGTCACTCAGCTTTTCAGAGGCCCTGAATGGAAAATAACTTGGCATTGTTCTGCAGATTCTTTCCTTTCTCCATCTTTCTGGCCTTGTATCGGTCTTTACACTGGTTCTGAGATTCTGCCCATGAACCAGGAGGCTCAGCATGAACAGGCATACAGTTACACATTGAGGGGTCTATATTTCCCCCTCTGCTCCGGTGATAAATCCGCCAGGACAGGATATTGATGACAGGAGAAGGTAATTGTCCATTTCAGATGACATTCGATGGAGCTTCTGTCACCTAATCCATCACGGGGCCGCGCAGCGTTGCAGGGGTTAATAAGGACTATTATCGGCTGCTGGATTTACACACTAAAAGCCCCGGCGATCGATGCGGAGTATGGATCATTGATTGAGCTGTAATTGGTGCAGTTGAGTCCAGGATCAGCATCTCGTGTGCCGGGCTCCGGGGGCTCGCGGTGATGAATCTCCTGGGCCGTGGCGTCATCTCCGGAAAGATTCGAGTGCATCTAACAAATCACCAAAAGACACCCCGATCAGTGCTGCACCATGCTGAAGGGGTTAAAGGAATCCCAAACCATCGCTGGGAATATCCACTTGCCACGGACAACAATCAGTTGCATCCGGACACATAACAGATTCCACCAGATC
Source organism: Engystomops pustulosus (assembly GCF_040894005.1). Taxonomy (NCBI): domain Eukaryota; kingdom Metazoa; phylum Chordata; class Amphibia; order Anura; family Leptodactylidae; genus Engystomops; species Engystomops pustulosus. The sequence goes on along the minus strand of NC_092415.1, from coordinate 3,164,496 downwards.
GTTATTTATAAGGGAGACGTCATGTGTGAGAAAGTAAGTGCCCCCTTACTGCTGCCATAGGAAATAAGAGGGTAAGTCGTCGCCAGGTGCTGATAATCCAATGCCTCCGATTCATTGACCATCAGCCAGTGGGACCTCCTCTATAAAGGCAGAAGTTCTGGCAGCTTCCGGTCTGGAGCATCAGGAGGAGAGACATCAGCAGAGATCTTAGAGAAGCCATTACTGCTACCAGCAATCTCCAGACAATCTCCAAGCAATCTCCAGACAATCTGATGTCCATTATTCTACTGGATGGGAGATGATCCCCCCCGGAGCAGAGACCCCCCAAGGTGAGACACCGGGCAGCACAACCTCAGGAGCCACATCTCAGCCTCCGCAGAGCTCAGTTATCATCTTACATGTTCAGGTTCATGACCAGTCAATGATAAACTCAGGGTTGTGACGACGGCTCTCCAGGAGAAAGAAGAACATGGCGGACCAGATCAAGATCTGAACAAACCTCATGATGTCTAGAGCAATGTCCTGTCCATACTGACTACCGGCACAGGGGGTAGGGGCAGTGATTGGGGCATGTTATTCAGGGTATTTGGGCATACCCTATAAATAATGACCCAGTGGAATCTGTGGTGAGATGTTCTTCATCTGAGGTTGGAGTTTACTTATTTTCTAAGGAGAACAGTTGTTATGTCCTGAGATGTAATTACAGAGAAGTCACACAGGGAGTAGTAAAATACACATCCCTTTAAGATGGTTTCTCCCTGAAATCTCACTTCTCCGCACTCCTCCTGGTGGCCATCTGTAATCTCACTTGTAAGTCACTTGATGACGCCCAGAACTTGGTGACACTTGCCCCAGGTGTCCAAGAAGGAGCAGAAGATGCCTCGGTTTTTCATGGAAACTCTATACCCAGTGTCATCCTATACGGGGCTGACAGCCAATCAGAAGGTGGCGTTACCTGAGCTGGGATTGGCTCTCATAGAATAGGACAGCCCTGGCTGTGAGGTGGTATGATCCAATGATGTTAGGGAGACCTGTCAGCAGCTGCAGTCCCCTCCAGGAGATAATAGAACGTTCCATTCCATTAATAAATATTAGCTAAAAATTGTGGAGGTCTTCTTTAAAATTCAAGTATACAACTTGATGATGATGTAGATAGGGCCAGCGCTGAGGAGGTGATGATGTAGATAGGGCCAGCGCTGAGGAGGTGATGATGTAGATAGGGCCAGCGCTGAGGAGGTGATGATGTAGATAGGGCCAGCGCTGAGGAGATGATGATGTAGATGGGGCCAGTGCTGAGGAGATGGTGATGATGTAGATGGGGCCAGCGCTGAGGAGGTGATGATGTAGATGGGGCCAGTGATGAGGAGATGATGATGTAGATGGGGCCAGTGATGAGGAGTTGATGATGTAGATGGGGCCAGCGCTGAGGAGATGATGATGTAGATGGGGCCAGTGCTGAGGAGATGGTGATGATGTAGATGGGGCCAGTGATGAGGAGATGATGATGTAGATGGGGCCAGCGCTGAGGAGATGATGATGTAGATGGGGCCAGTGCTGAGGAGATGATGATGTAGATGAGGCCAGTGATGAGGAGATGATGATGTAGATGGGGCCAGCGCTGAGGAGATGATGATGTAGATGGGGCCAGTGATGAGGAGATGGTGATGATGCAGACAGGGCCAGTGATGAGGAGATGATGATGTAGACGGGGCCAGCGCTGAGGAGATGATGATGTAGATGGGGCTAGTGCTGAGGAGATGATGATGTAGATGGGGCCAGTGATGAGGAGATGATGATGTAGATGGGGCCAGCGCTGAGGAGGTGATGATGTAGATGGGGCCAGTGATGAGGAGATGATGATGTAGATGGGGCCAGTGATGAGGAGTTGATGATGTAGATGGGGCCAGCGCTGAGGAGATGATGATGTAGATGGGGCCAGTGCTGAGGAGATGGTGATGATGTAGATGGGGCCAGTGATGAGGAGATGATGATGTAGATGGGGCCAGCGCTGAGGAGATGATGATGTAGATGGGGCCAGTGCTGAGGAGATGATGATGTAGATGAGGCCAGTGATGAGGAGATGATGATGTAGATGGGGCCAGCGCTGAGGAGATGATGATGTAGATGGGGCCAGTGATGAGGAGATGGTGATGATGCAGACAGGGCCAGTGATGAGGAGATGATGATGTAGATGGGGCCAGTGATGAGGAGATGGTGATGATGCAGACAGGGCCAGTGCTGAGGAGATGATGATGTAGATGGGGCCAGTGCTGAGGAGATGATGATGTAGACGGGGCCAGCGCTGAGGAGATGATGATGTAGATGGGGCTAGTGCTGAGGAGATAATGATGTAGATGGGGCCAGCGCTGAGGAGATGATGATGTAGATGGGGCCAGTGATGAGGAGATGATGATGTAGATCGGGCCAGAGCTGAGGAGATGATGATGTAGATGGGGCCAGCGCTGAGGAGGTGATGATGTAGATGGGGCCAGTAATGAGAAGATGATGATGTAGATGGGGCCAGCGCTGAGGAGGTGATGATGTAGATGGGGCCAGTGATGAGGAGATGCAGATGTAGATGGGGCCAGTGATGAGGAGATGATGATGTAGATGGGGCCAGTGATGAGGAGATGATGATGTAGATGGAGCCAGTGATGAGGAGATGATGATGTAGATGGGGCCAGCGCTGAGGAGATGATGATGTAGATGGGGCCAGCGCTGAGGAGGTGATGATGTAGATGGGGCCAGCGCTGAGGAGGTGATGATGTAGATGGGGCCAGCGCTGAGGAGATGATGATGTAGATGGGGCCAGCGCTGAGGAGATGATGATGTAGATGGGGCCAGCGCTGAGGAGATGATGATGTAGATGGGGCCAGCGCTGAGGAGGTGATGATGTAGATGGGGCCAGCGCTGAGGAGATGGTGATGTAGATGGGGCCAGCGCTGAGGAGATGATGATGTAGATGGGGCCAGCGCTGAGGAGATGATGATGTAGATGGGGCCAGCGCTGAGGAGATGATGATGTAGATGGGGCCAGTGATGAGGAGATGATGATGTAGATGGGGCCAGCGCTGAGGAGATGATGATGTAGATGGGGCCAGCGCTGAGGAGATGATGATGTAGATGGGGCCAGTGATGAGGAGATGATGATGTAGATGGGGCCAGCGCTGAGGAGATGATGATGTAGATGGGGCCAGCGCTGAGGAGATGATGATGTAGATGGGACCAGCGCTGAGGAGATGATGATGTAGATGGGGCCAGCGCTGAGGAGGTGATGATGTAGATGGGGCCAGCGCTGAGGAGATGGTGATGTAGATGGGGCCAGCGCTGAGGAGATGATGATGTAGATGGGGCCAGCGCTGAGGAGATGATGATGTAGATGGGGCCAGCGCTGGAGAGATGATGATGTAGATGGGGCCAGTGATGAGGAGATGATGATGTAGATGGGGCCAGCGCTGAGGAGATGATGATGTAGATGGGGCCAGCGCTGAGGAGATGATGATGTAGATGGGAACAGTGCTGAGGAGATGATGATGTAGATGGGGCCAGTGATGAGGAGGTGATGATGTAGATGGGGCCAGCGCTGAGAAGATGATGATGTATATGGGGCCAGCGCTGAGGAGATGATGATGTAGATGGGGCCAGTGATGAGGAGATGATGATGTAGATGGGGCCAGCGCTGAGGAGGTGATGATGTAGATGGGGCCAGCGCTGAGGAGATGGTGATGATGTAGATGGGCCCAGCGCTGAGGAGATGATGATGTAGATCGGGCCAGAGCTGAGGAGATGATGATGTAGATGGGGCCAGCGCTGAGGAGGTGATGATGTAGATGGGGCCAGTGATGAGTAGATGATGATGTAGATGGGGCCAGTGATGAGGAGATGATGATGTAGATGGGGCCAGCGCTGAGGAGGTGATGATGTAGATGGGGCCAGTGATGAGATGATGATGTAGATGGGGCCAGCGCTGAGGAGGTGATGATGTAGATGGGGCCAGCGCTGAGGAGATGATGATGTAGATGGGACCAGTGCTGAGGAGGTGATGATGTAGATGGGGCCAGCGCTGAGGAGATGATGATGTAGATGGGGCCAGCGCTGAGGAGGTGATGATGTAGATGGGGCCAGCGCTGAGGAGATGATGATGTAGATGGGGTCAGCGCTGAGGAGATGATGATGTAGATGGGGCCAGCGCTGAGGAGATGATGATGTAGATGGGGCCAGCGCTGAGGAGATGATGATGTAGATGGGGCCAGCGCTGAGGAGATGATGATGTAGATGGGGCCAGCGCTGAGGAGATAATGATGTAGATGGGGCCAGCGCTGAGGAGATGATGATGTAGATGGGGCCAGTGATGAGGAGATGATGATGTAGATGGGGCCAGCGCTGGAGAGGTGATGATGTAGATGGGGCCAGTGCTGAGGAGATGATGATGTAGATGGGGCCATCGATGAGGAGATGATGATGTAGATGGGGCCAGCGCTGAGGAGATGATGATGTAGATGGTGCCAGTGCTGAGGAGATGATGATGTAGATGGGGCCAGTAATGAGGAGATGATGATGTAGATGGGGCCAGTGATGAGGAGGTGATGATGTAGATGGGGCCAGTGATGAGGAGATGATGATGTAGATGGGGCCAGTGATGAGGAGATGATGATGTAGATGGGGCCAGTGATGAGGAGATGATGATGTAGATGGGGCCAGTGATGAGGAGATGATGATGTAGATGGGGCCAGTGATGAGGAGATGATGATGTAGATGGGGCCAGTGATGAGGAGATGATGATGTAGATGGGGCCAGCGCCGAGGAGATGATGATGTAGATGGGACCAGCGCCGAGGAGATGATGATGTAGATGGGTCCAGCGCTGAGGAGATGATGATGTAGATGGGGCCAGCGCTGAGGAGATGATGATGTAGATGGGGTCAGTGATGAGGAGATGATGATGTAGATGGGGCCAGCGCTGAGGAGATGATGATGTAGATGGGGCCAGTGATGAGGAGATGATGATGTAGATGGGGCCAGTGATGACGAGTTGATGATGTAGATGGGGCCAGTGATGACGAGTTGATGATGTAGATGGGGCCAGTGATGAGGAGTTGATGATGTAGATGGGGCCAGTGATGAGGAGATGATGATGTAGATGGGGCCAGCGCTGAGGAGATGATGATGTAGATGGGGCCAGTGATGAGATGATGATGTAGATGGGGCCGGTGATGAGGAGATGATGATGTAGATGGGGCCAGTGCTGAGGAGATGATGATGTAGACTGGGCCAGTGCTGAGGAGATGATGATGTAGATGGGGCCAGTGCTGAGGAGATGATGATGTAGATGGGCCCAGCGCTGAGGAGGTGATGATGTAGATGGGGCCAGTGATGAGGAGATGATGATGTAGATCGGGCCAGAGCTGAGGAGATGATGATGTAGATCGGGCCAGTGCTGAGGAGATGATGATGTAGATGGGGCCAGTGATGAGGAGATGATGATGTAGATGGGGCCAGTGATGAGGAGATGATGATGTAGATCGGGCCAGTGATGAGGAGATGATGATGTAGATGGGGCCAGAGCTGAGGAGATGATGATGTAGATGGGGCCAGCGCTGAGGAGGTGATGATGTAGATGGGGCCAGTGATGAGGAGATGATGATGTAGATCGGGCCAGCGCTGAGGAGATGATAATGTAGATGGGGCCAGTGATGAGGAGATGATGATGTAGATGGGGCCAGTGATGAGGAGATGATGATGTAGATGGGGCATCGATGAGGAGATGATGATGTAGATGGGGCCATCGATGAGGAGATGATGATGTAGATGGGGCCAGCGCTGAGGAGATGATGATGTAGATGGGGCCAGTGCTGAGGAGATGATGATGTAGATGGGGCCAGTGATGAGGAGATGATGATGTAGATGGGGCCAGCGCTGAGGAGATGATGATGTAGATGTGGCCAGCGCTGAGGAGAAGATGATGTAGATGGGACCAGTGATGAGGAGATGATGATGTAGATGGGGCCAGTGATGAGGAGATGATGATGTAGATGGGGCCATCGATGAGGAGATGATGATGTAGATGGGGCCAGCGCTGAGGAGATGATGATGTAGATGGGGCCAGTGCTGAGGAGATGATGATGTAGATGGGGCCATCGATGAGGAGATGATAATGTAGATGGGGCCAGCGCTGAGGAGATGATGATGTAGATGGGGCCAGTGCTGAGGAGATGATGATGTAGATGGGGCCATCGATGAGGAGATGATGATGTAGATGGGGCCAGCGCTGAGGAGATGATGATGTAGATGGTGCCAGTGCTGAGGAGATGATGATGTAGATGGGGCCAGTGATGAGGAGATGATGATGTAGATGGGGCCAGTGATGAGGAGGTGATGATGTAGATGGGGCCAGTGATGAGGAGATGATGATGTAGATGGGGCCAGTGATGAGGAGATGATGATGTAGATGGGGCCAGTGATGAGGAGATGATGATGTAGATGGGGCCAGTGATGAGGAGATGATGATGTAGATGGGGCCAGTGATGAGGAGATGATGATGTAGATGGGGCCAGTGATGAGGAGATGATGATGTAGATGGGACCAGCGCTGAGGAGATGATGATGTAGATGGGGCCAGCGCTGAGGAGGTGATGATGTAGATGGGGCCAGCGCTGAGGAGATGGTGATGTAGATGGGGCCAGCGCTGAGGAGATGATGATGTAGATGGGGCCAGCGCTGAGGAGATGATGATGTAGATGGGGCCAGCGCTGGAGAGATGATGATGTAGATGGGGCCAGTGATGAGGAGATGATGATGTAGATGGGGCCAGCGCTGAGGAGATGATGATGTAGATGGGGCCAGCGCTGAGGAGATGATGATGTAGATGGGAACAGTGCTGAGGAGATGATGATGTAGATGGGGCCAGTGATGAGGAGGTGATGATGTAGATGGGGCCAGCGCTGAGAAGATGATGATGTATATGGGGCCAGCGCTGAGGAGATGATGATGTAGATGGGGCCAGTGATGAGGAGATGATGATGTAGATGGGGCCAGCGCTGAGGAGGTGATGATGTAGATGGGGCCAGCGCTGAGGAGATGGTAATGATGTAGATGGGCCCAGCGCTGAGGAGATGATGATGTAGATCGGGCCAGAGCTGAGGAGATGATGATGTAGATGGGGCCAGCGCTGAGGAGGTGATGATGTAGATGGGGCCAGTGATGAGTAGATGATGATGTAGATGGGGCCAGTGATGAGGAGATGATGATGTAGATGGGGCCAGTGCTGAGGAGATGATGATGTAGATGGGGCCAGCGCTGAGGAGATGATGATGTAGATGGGACCAGTGATGATGAGATGATGATGTAGATGGGACCAGTGATGATGAGATGATGATGTAGATAGGACCAGTGATGAGGAGATGATGATGTAGATGGGGCCAGTGCTGAGGAGATGATGATGTAGATGGGGCCAGTGCTGAGGAGATGATGATGTAGATGGGGCCAGTGATGATGAGATAATGATGTAGATGGGGCCAGCGCTGAGGAGATGATGATGTAGATGTGGCCATTGATGAGGAGATGATGATGTAGATGGGGCCAGTGATGAGGAGATAATGATGTAGATGGGGCCAGCGCTGAGGAGATGATGATGTAGATGAGGCCAGTGATGAGGAGATGATGATGTAGATGGGGCCAGTGATGAGGAGATGATGATGTAGATGGGGCCAGCGCTGAGGAGATGATGATGTAGATGAGGCCAGTGATGAGGAGATGATGATGTAGATGGGGCCAGTGCTGAGGAGGTGATGATGTAGATGGGGCCAGCGCTGAGGAGATGATGATGTAGATGGGGCCAGTGATGATGAGATAATGATGTAGATGGGGCCAGCGCTGAGGAGATGATGATGTAGATGTGGCCATTGATGAGGAGATGATGATGTAGGTGGGGCCAGTGATGAGGAGATAATGATGTAGATGGGGCCAGCGCTGAGGAGATGATGATGTAGATGGGGCCGGTGATGAGGAGATGATGATGTAGATGGGGCCATCGATGAGGAGATGATGATGTAGATGGGGCCATCGATGAGGAGATGATGATGTAGATGGAGCCAGTCCTGAGGAGATGATGATGTAGATGGGGTCAGTGATGAGGAGATGATGATGTAGATGGGGCCAGTGATGAGGAGATGATGATATAGATGAGGCCAGTGATGAGGAGATGGTGATGTAGATGGGGCCAGTGATGAGGAGATGATGATGTAGATGGGGCCAGTGCTGAGGGGATGATGATGTAGATGGGGCCAGCGCTGAGGAGATGATGATGTAGATGGGGCCAGTGATGAGGAGATGATGATGTAGATGGGGCCAGTGATGAGGAGATGATGATGTAGATGGGGCCAGTGCTGAGGAGATGATGATGTAGATGGGGCCAGTGCTGAGGAGATGATGATGTAGATGAGGCCAGTGATGAGGAGATGATGATTTAGATGGGGCCAGTGCTGAGGAGATGATGATGTAGATGAGGCCAGTGATGAGGAGATGATGATGTAGATGGGGCCAGTGCTGAGGAGATGATGATGTAGATGAGGCCAGTGATGAGGAGATGATGATGTAGATGAGGCCAGTGATGAGGAGATAATGATGTAGATGGGGCCAGCGCTGAGGAGATGATGATGTAGATGGGGCCGGTGATGAGGAGATGATGATGTAGATGGGGCCATCGATGAGGAGATGATGATGTAGATGGGGCCAGTGCTGAGGAGATGATGATGTAGATGGGACCAGTGCTGAGGAGATGATGATGTAGATGGAGCCAGCGCTGAGGAGATGATGATGTAGATGGGGCCAGTGCTGAGGAGATGATGATGATGTAGATGGGGCCAGCGCTGAGGAGGTAATGATGTAGATGGGGCCAGCGCTGAGGAGATGATGATGTAGATGGGGCCAGTGATGAGGAGATGATGATGTAGATGGGGCCAGTGATGAGGAGATGATGATGTAGATGGAGCCAGTCCTGAGGAGATGATGATGTAGATGAGGCCAGTGATGAGGAGATGATGATGTAGATGGGGCCAGTGATGAGGGGATGATGATGTAGATGGGGCCAGTGATGAGGAGATGATGATATAGATGAGGCCAGTGATGAGGAGATGGTGATGTAGATGGGGCCAGTGATGAGGAGATGATGATGTAGATGGGGCCAGTGATGAGGAAATGATGATGTAGATGGGGCCAGTGATGAGGAGATGATGATGTAGATGGGGCCAGTGATGAGGAGATGATGATGTAGATGGGGCCAGTGATGAGGAGATGATGATGTAGATGGGGCCAGCGCTGAGGAGATGATGATGTAGATGGGGCCAGCGCTGAGGAGATGATGATGTAGATGGGGCCAGTGATGAGGAGATGATGATGTAGATGGGGCCAGCGCTGAGGAGATGATGATGTAGATGGGGCCAGCGCTGAGGAGATGATGATGTAGATGGGGCCAGTGATGAGGAGATGATGATGTAGATGGGGCCAGTGATGAGGAGATGATGATGTAGATGGGAACAGTGCTGAGGAGATGATGATGTAGATGGGGCCAGTGATGAGGAGGTGATGATGTAGATGGGGCCAGCGCTGAGAAGATGATGATGTATATGGGGCCAGCGCTGAGGAGATGATGATGTAGATGGGGCCAGTGCTGAGGAGATGATGATGTAGATGTGCCCAGCGCTGAGGAGATGATGATGTAGATGGGGCCAGTGATGAGGAGATGATGATGTAGATGGGGCCAGTGATGAGGAGATGATGATGTAGATGGGGCCAGTGATGAGGAGATGATGATGTAGATGGGGCCAGCGCTGAGGAGATGATGATGTAGATGGGGCCAGCGCTGAGGAGATGATGATGTAGATGGGGCCAGCGCTGAGGAGGTAATGATGTAGATGGGGCCAGCGCTGAGGAGATGATGATGTAGATGGGGCCAGTGATGATGAGATGATGATGTAGATGGGGCCAGTGATGAGGAGATGATGATGTAGATGGGGCCAGCGCTGAGGAGATGATGATGTAGATGGGGCCAGTGATGAGGAGATGATGATGTAGATGGGGCCAGTGATGAGGAGATGATGATGTAGATGGGGCCAGCGCTGAGGAGGTGATGATGTAGATGGGGCCAGCGCTGAGGAGATGATGATGTGTACTATGTGCAGGGTGTGTACTATGTGCCGGGTGTGTATTATGTGCAGGGGGTGTACTATGTGCAGGGAGTGTGTACTATGTGCAGGGGGTGTACTATGTGCAGGGTGTGTACTATGTGCAGGGTGTGTACTATGTGCAGGGTGTACTATGTGCAGGGGGTGTGTACTATGTGCAGGGGGTGTACTATGTGCAGGGGGTGTACTATGTGCAGGGTGTGTACTATGTGCAGTGTGTACTATGTGCAGGGGTTGTGTACTATGTGCAGTGTGTACTATGTGCAGTGTGTGTACTATGTCTAGGGGGTGTGTACTATGTGCAGGGGGTGTGTACTATGTGCAGGGGGTGTACTATGTGCAGTGTGTGTACTATGTGCAGTGTGCAATGTGCAGGGGGTGTGTACTATGTGCAGGAGGTGTGCACTATGTGCAGGAGGTGTGCACTATGTGCAGGGGGTGTGCACTATGTGCAGGGGGTGTGCACTATGTGCAGGGGGTGTGCACTATGTGCAGGGGGTGTGCACTATGTGCAGGGGGTGTGCACTATGTGCAGGGGGTGTGCACTATGTGCAGGGGGTGTGCACTATGTGCAGGGGGTGTGCACTATGTGCAGGGGGTGTGCACTATGTGCAGGGGGTGTGCACTATGTGCAGGGGGCGTGTACTAGGTGCAGGGGGCGTGTACTATGTGCAGGGTGTGTACTATGTGCAGGGTGTGTACTATGTGCAGGGTGTGTACTATGTGCGGTGTGTACTATGTGCAGGGGGTGTGTACTATGTGCAGGGGGTGTGTACTATGTGCAGTGTGTACTATGTGCAGGGCGTGTACCATGTTCAGGGGGTGTGTACCCTCTGTGTCCATGTGCACCTTCAACACAGAGTGTAGGACCTAATGGGGCACATTTACTTACCCGTCCCGTTGTGTCCACCGATCCGGAACGTCCAATGAGGATTCGGAGCTGCCGCGATTCACTTGCAGCGCGCACCCGATATCCTGCTTGTGTCGATTCTCCGCTCAGGTCCCCGGAGTTCACATTCTTCTTCCTGGTGCATGTAAGTGCATTGTCCGTGTATAATGTGCTGTGCGGGGAGTCACTAAGATCATTCCCCCGATATCCTGCATGTGTCACTTCCCCGCTCAGGTCCCCAGAGTTCACCTTCTTCTTCCTGGTGCATGTAAGTGCATTGTCCGTGTATAATGCACTGTGCGGGGAGTCACTAAGATCGTGCATCCGATATCCTGCATGTGTCACTTCCCCGCTCAGGTCCCCGGAGTTCACCTTCTTCTTCCTGGTGCATGTAAGTGCATTGTCCGTGTATAATGCGCTGTGCGGGGAATCACTAAGATCGTGCACCCGATATCCTGCATGTGTCGCTTCCCCGCTCAGGTCCCTGGAGTTCACCTTCTTCTTCCTGGTGCATGTAAGTGCATTGTCCGTGTATAATGCGCTGTGCGGGGAGTCACTAAGATCGTGCACCCGATATCCTGCATGTGTCGCTTCCCCGCTCAGGTCCCTGGAGTTCACCTTCTTCCTGGTGCATGTAAGTGCATTGTCCGTGTATAATGCGCTGTGCGGGGAGTCACTAAGATCGTGCACCCGATATCCTGCATGTGTCGCTTCCCCGCTCAGGTCCCCGGAGTTCACCTTCTTCTTCCTGGTGCATGTAAGTGCTGATCTTGCAAAACAGTTTGAACTTTAAATTCTGCGGTTTGTCCGAATCAATCGTTTTTTGCATCTGAATTTTTTTTTTTTTTTGGGGGGGGGGGATCTGCAGTCGCCACCCAGTAAACTCAGTAGAAGACGGAATTATGATTTTCTAAATGTTGTGTGTGAAGGAGACCTTAGTGTGATAGACAATGTGACGGATGAATCTTGTCCCGTCGCCTCCCGTCGGGCGGTTATGTAAACGCGCTGCCCCCCCCCCTCCGCCCCCCCTTCCCTCCTGGTCTATATCTGTATGAATGATGTGAGTGTTAGACACTCGGAGCCTGCAACTGGTTATGTCACTCTCCCCTCCTTGAGTAAACCCAGCGCAGGATGGCACCTGAGGAATGTGCTCCAAATATATCCCCCGCCTGGCGGAGCGCGGCACAGAGCCCCTGGACGACGTCCTCCCCTCCTAATCCTTTAATGTCTCATTTCCATCCCTGCGGGGGCAGCTGCCGGGGACAGGGAATGACCCAAGGTCCCTGGGAAATAGGGACCAGGCAGGATGGGGGAGGGGTGCAGGAGCTGTGTCCTTCAGGGGGCGTCCTGGCGCTGGGCCGGCAGATACCGGACCCCTCAGCTAATCCTCTCAATTAGATCTTATGGATCCACTTGCTGCGGCTTGTGGAATGGCTGCCAGCGTCTCCTCGCACAACCCCGGCCCCGGGCATCGGAGGTTCTGGAGAACACAAACACCCGGCCCGGGGTCCAATGTGATCTCATGGGGATCAGACAGGAGAAATCCCTACTGATCCTTATCCCTCCTCCTCCAGGAAGTGACTTGTTATTATTTACTCTCCACAACTTCCTGTCCAAACAGTTTCCCAAATAATTTGATGAAGGAAGTTTTAAACTTTGCGCAAAATAGAAAGACCCGGTTTTAGTCCAGAACTGGAGGCCTAGTGCCCCCTCCCTCCATGTGACCCCTGGGCAGGGCTGGTCCTACCCCCCCCCCCCCCCCTTCATGTGACCCCTGTGCATTACACATCTCTCCAGGGACAATACATAACACTGACTGCAGAGAGCACAGAGCACAGCAGTGTGAGGTCTGATTACACATCTCTCCAGGGACAATACATAACACTGGCTGCAGAGAGCACAGAGCACAGCAGTGTGAGGTCTGATTACACATCTCTCCAGGGACAATACATAACACTGGCTGCAGAGAGCACAGAGAACAGCAGTGTGAGGTCTGATTACACATCTCTCCGTGGACAATACATAACACTGACTGCAGAGAGTACAGAGCACAGCAGTGTGAGGTCTGATTACACATCTCTCCAGGGACAGTACATAACACTGGCTGCAGAGAGCACAGAGCACAGCAGTGTGAGGTCTGATTACACATCTCTCCAGGGACAATACATAACACTGGCTGCAGAGAGCACAGAGCACAGAGCACAGCAGTGTGAGGTCTGATTACACATCTCTCCAGGGACAGTACATAACACTGGCTGCAGAGAGCACAGAGCACAGCAGTGTGAGGTCTGATTACACATCTCTCCAGGGACAGTATATAACACTGGCTGCAGAGAGCACAGAGCACAGCAGTGTGAGGTCTGATTACACATCTCTCCAGGGACAATACATAACACTGGCTGCAGAGAGCACAGAGCACAGCAGTGTGAGGTCTGATTACACATCTCTCCAGGGACAGTACATAATACTGGCTGCAGAGGGCACAGAGCACAGCAGTGTGAGGTCTGATTACACATCTCTGCAGGGACAATACATAACACTGGCTGCAGAGAGCACAGAGCACAGCAGTGTGAGGTCTGATTACACATCTCTCCAGGGACAGTACATAACACTGGCTGCAGAGAGCACAGAGCACAGCAGTGTGAGGTCTGATTACACATCTCTCCAGGGACAATACATAACACTGGCTGCAGAGAGCACAGAGCACAGAGCACAGCAGTGTGAGGTCTGATTACACATCTCTCCAGGGACAGTACATAACACTGGCTGCAGAGAGCACAGAGCACAGCAGTGTGAGGTCTGATTACACATCTCTCCAGGGACAGTATATAACACTGGCTGCAGAGAGCACAGAGCACAGCAGTGTGAGGTCTGATTACACATCTCTCCAGGGACAATACATAACACTGGCTGCAGAGAGCACAGAGCACAGCAGTGTGAGGTCTGATTACACATCTCTCCAGGGACAGTACATAATACTGGCTGCAGAGGGCACAGAGCACAGCAGTGTGAGGTCTGATTACACATCTCTGCAGGGACAATACATAACACTGGCTGCAGAGAGCACAGAGCACAGCAGTGTGAGGTCTGATTACACATCTCTCCAGGGACAGTACATAACACTGGCTGCAGAGAGCAGAGAGCACAGCAGTGTGAGGTCTGATTACACATCTCTCCAGGGACAGTACATAACACTGGCTGCAGAGAGCACAGAGCACAGCAGTGTGAGGTCTGATTACACATCTCTCCAGGGACAATACATAACACTGGCTGCAGAGAGCACAGAGCACAGCAGTGTGAGGTCTGATTACACATCTCTCCAGGGACAATACATAACACTGGCTGCAGAGAGCACAGAGCACAGCAGTGTGAGGTCTGATTACACATCTCTCCAGGGACAATACATAACACTGGCTGTTACCCCCCATTGCTTGGACCCCCCAATGCTGTGACCCCCAATGCTTGGACCCCCCCCCCCCCCCAATGCTGGCACCAGGGCATCAGCCGCAGTCTCGTGTAAATACAAGTGGGTGTGGCCCGGCGGGTGCCCCGGAGGAGGGGGGGTGGTGACCCCCGCGCTGGGTGACAACACTCTGGGCTTTTCTTGGTAACCGCTAGAGGGGGGGATCGGGTTACATTGCGTCAGAACCTGGATGTGTGGACAGGGCACAGGCCCCAAAAGCAACAGGTGGCGGCGCCCTCCACTACAGGCAGTAAACACAGCGCCCGCATTAACCCTTCCCGCACAGATTCTCCCATCACCCACTATGTCCTAGGGAGAGGGACACGAGATGTTCTAGATGATGCGACACATTGTACCAGTCATAGAGGATACAGTGTATCCAGTAACAGTCTCTCCTGGGACAATACATAACACTGGCTGCAGAGAGCACAGAGCACAGCAGTGTGAGGTCTGATTACACATCTCTCCTGGGACAATACATACATAACACTGGCTGCAGAGAGCACAGAGCACAGCAGTGTGAGGTCTGATTACACATCTCTCCAGGGACAATACATAACACTGGCTGGAGAGAGCACAGAGCACAGCAGTGTGAGGTCTGATTACACATCTCTCCAGGGACAATACATAACACTGGCTGCAGAGAGCAAAGAGTACAGCAGTGTGAGGTCTGATTACACATCTTTCCAGGGACAATACATAACACTGGCTGCAGAGAGCACAGAGCACAGCAGTGTGAGGTCTGATTACACATCTCTCCAGGGACAATACATAACACTGGCTGCAGAGAGCAAAGAGTACAGCAGTGTGAGGTCTGATTACACATCTCTCCAGGGACAATACAAAACACTGGCTGCAGAGAGCACAGAGCACAGCAGTGTGAGGTCTGATTACACATCTCTCAAGGGACAATACATAACACTGGCTGCAGAGAGCACAGAGTACAGCAGTGTGAGGTCTGATTACACATCTTTCCAGGGACAATACATAACACTGGCTGCAGAGAGCACAGAGCACAGCAGTGTGAGGTCTGATTACACATCTCTCCAGGGACAATACATAACACTGGCTGCAGAGAGCACAGAGCACAGCAGTGTGAGGTCTGATTACACATCTCTCCAGGGACAATACATAACACTGGCTGCACAGAGCACAGAGCGCAGCAGTGTGAGGTCTGATTACACATCTCTCCACAGACAACACCTAACACTGGCTGCAGAGAGCACAGAGCACAGCAGTGTGAGGTCTGATTACACATCTCTCCAGGGATAATACATAACACTGGCTGCAGAGAGCACAGAGCACAGCAGTGTGAGGTCTGATTACACATCTCTCCACAGACAACACCTAACACTGGCTGCAGAGAGCACAGAGCACAGCAGTGTGAGGTCTGATTACACATCTCTCCAGGGATAATACATAACACTGGCTGCAGAGAGCACAGAGCACAGCAGTGTGAGGTCTGGTTACACATCTCTCCAGGGACAATACATAACACTGGCTGCAGAGAGCACAGAGCACAGCAGTGTGAGGTCTGATTACACATCTCTCCAGGGACACTACATAACACTGGCTGCAGAGAGCACAGAGCACAGCAGTGTGAGGTGTGATTACACATCTATCCAGGGACAATACATAACACTCACTGCAGAGAGCAGAGAGCACAGCAGTGTGAGGTCTGATTACACATCTCTCCATGGACAATACATAACACTGGCTACAGAGAGCACAGAGCACAGCAGTGTGAGGTCTGTTTACACATCTCTCCAGGGATAATACATAACACTGGCTGCAGAGAGCACAGAGCACAGCAGTGTGAGGTCTGATTACAGATCCCTTAAGGGACCATACATAACGCTGACTGCACAGAGCACAGCAGTGTGAGGACTGATTACACATCTCTCCAGGGACAGTACATAACACTGGCTGCAGTGAGCACAGAGCACAGCAATGTGAGGTCTGATTACACATCTCTCCAGGGACAATACATAACACTGGCTGCAGAGAGCACAGAGCACAGCAGTGTGAGGTCTGATTACACATCTCTCCAGGGACAATACATAACACTGGCTGCAGTGAGCACAGAGCACAGCAGTGTGAGGTCTGATTACACATCTCTCCAGGGACAATACATAGCACTGGCTGCAGAGAGCACCGAGCACAGCAGTGTGAGGTCTGATTACACATCTCTCCAGGGACAATACATAGCACTGGCTGCAGAGAGCACAGAGCACAGCAGTGTGAGGTCTGATTACACATCTCTCCAGGGATAGTACATAACACTGGCTGCAGAGAGCACAGAGCACAGCAGTGTGAGGTGTGATTACACATCTCTCCAGGGATAATACATAACACTGGCTGCAGAGAGCACAGAGCACAGCAGTGTGAGGTCTGATTACACATCTCTCCAGGGACAATACATAACACTGGCTGCAGAGAGCACAGAGCACAGCAGTGTGAGGTCTGATTACACATCTCTCCAGGGACACTACATAACACTGGCTGCAGAGAGCACAGAGCACAGCAGTGTGAGGTGTGATTACACATCTATCCAGGGACAATACATAACACTGGCTGCAGAGAGCACAGAGCACAGCAGTGTGAGGTGTGATTACACATCTATCCAGGGACAGTACATAACACTGGCTGCAGAGAGCACAGAGCACAGCAGTGTGAGGTCTAATTACACATCTCTCCAGGGAGAATACATAACACTGGCCGCAGAGAGCACAGAGCACAGCAGTGTGAGGTCTGATCACACATCTCTCCAGGGACAATACATAACACTGGCTGCAGAGAGCACAGAGCACAGCAGTGTGAGGTCTGATTACACATCTCTCCAGGGACAATACATAACACTGGCTGCAGAGAGCACAGCAGTGTGAGGTATGATTACACATCTCTCCAGGGAGAATACATAACACTGGCTGCAGAGAGCACAGAGCACAGCAGTGTGAGGTCTGATTACAGATCCCTTAAGGGACCATACATAACGCTGACGGCACAGAGCACAGAGCACAGCAGTGTGAGGACTGATTACACATCTCTCCAGGGACAGTACATAACACTGGCTGCAGAGAGCACAGAGCACAGCAGTGTGAGGTATGATTACACATCTCTCCAGGGACAGTACATAACACTGGCTGTAGAGAGAACAGAGCACAGCAGTGTGAGGTCTGATTACACATCTCTCCAGGGACAATACATAACACTGGCTGCAGAGAGCACAGAGCACAGCAGTGTGAGGTCTAATTACACATCTCTCCAGGGACAGTACATAACACTGGCTGCAGAGAGCACAGAGCACAGCAGTGTGAGGTCTGATTACACATCTCTCCAGGGAGAATACATAACACTGGCTGCACAGAGCACAGCAGTGTGAGGTCTGATTACACATCTCTGCAGGGACAATACATAACACTGGCTGCAGAGATCACAGCAGTGTGAGGTCTGATTACACATCTCTCCAGGGACAATACATAACACTGGCTGCAGAGAGCACAGAGCACAGCAGTGTGAGGTATGATTACACATCTCTCCAGGGACAATACATAACACTGGCTGCAGAGAGCACAGAGCACAGCAGTGTGAGGTCTGATTACACATCTCTCCAGGCACAATACATAACACTGGCTGCAGAGAGCACAGAGCACAGCAGTGTGAGGTCTGATTACACATCTCTCCAGGCACAATACATAACACTGGCTGCAGAGAGCACAGAGCACAGCAGTGTGAGGTCTGATTACACATCTCTCCAGGGACAATACATAACACTGGCTGCAGAGAGCACAGAGCACAGCAGTGTGAGGTCTGATTACACATCTCTCCAGGCACAATACATAACACTGGCTGCAGAGAGCACAGAGCACAGCAGTGTGAGGTCTGATTACACATCTCTCCAGGGACAATACATAACACTGGCTGCAGAGAGCACAGAGCACAGCAGTGTGAGGTCTCATTACACATTTCTCCAGGGACAATACCCAACACTGGCTGCAGAGAGCACAGAGCACAGCAGTGTGAGGTCTGATTACACATCTCTCCAGGGACAATACATAACACTGGCTACAGAGAGCACAGAGCACAGCAGTGTGAGGTCTGATTACACATCTCTCCCTTCCCAAATTCTGGGTCTTCTCCACCTAATCATGAATGTCACAGGTAGGTACATTATTTCATGGCTGTGGCCTGAGTGTCTGTACACTGTGTGCCCTGCTAGTGCCAGGCTGTGCCCGCTATAAATACAGCACCAGGAAAGGAGGGACACAACCTGCAGCGCGGCACAGAATATAGTCCCTCTGTATTTCTCCCACCCCGATGGCCCCAATAGTGTCATACATCCTTCCTGTGACCCTACTCTGACTAATGCCTCCTGTCCTGTGCCCCCTACGGACCCCCTATATATTACACCCCCAATGTGGCCCACCAGCATATAATATCCTTCTTCAATGATGTTATCACATAGTCATAGAGAACACTGCAGCAGCAATGGTGGAGTGGGAAGCTGACAGCTCCCTGCATCACTATTACAGAGGAGAGTGAGATCCTGGACTGCCCCTCCACCGGGACGATAACAATGGTGCCCGCTACCTGTACATAGTGGGCACCTCCACGTGGCACAGAGACTTACCCTGTGAGCCCTGAGGGAACTGATGACATCATCTGCAAACTGTGATGTCATAGTGTCTGGGGTTACATCATATTCTGTGCTGTTCTGCTTCTGCAGGACATGAGAGCAGAGTTCCCCATCTTGTTGGGCCCCCATTATATCCCCCCCCAGACGCCTCTCCGGTTACCCCATGGGGATTACTATGGATACCACGTGTTATATCCGTCTGTGGCTGCTGCCGTGACACTGACCGCTCCCTCAACCCAAACACCCCAAATCCCAGTGATGGGAGGGGGGTCCTAATGATTTCCCAGCAGCCTCCACATGGGGGTCCCACCTGCTGATGGGGATTATATCCCAGAGATTATATGGACTATAGAGCTTAGAGGAATGAGCCGCAGTAATAAATCACATCACATGACCAGCGTTATGTACAGCTACACCCCCATCAGAGGCTGCGGAGTATTGTACAGATGTGGAGGAGACCTTCATACACTCCACTATTACTACAGCTCCTGACATTATTATATACTACGCTAATACTGCTGCAATACTTCTACTATTACTTTATACTGTTACATTATCATTCTATACTACAGTAATATTGCTGCGATACTTCTACTATTACTACTTTATATTGTTACATTGTTATCCTTTATTACACTAATACTGCTGCAATACTTCTACTATTACTACTTCATACTGTTTCATAATTATTCTATACTACGCTAATACTGCTGCGATACTTCTAATATTAATATTTTATACTGTTATGTCATTATTCTATACTACACTAATAGTGCTGTGATACTTCTGCTATACTACATAACTATCCTGCCCTACAATACTGCAATGTTACTATGATACTACATTACTATCCTGCCCTACAATACTGCACTGTTACTATGATACTACATTACTATCCTGCCCTACAATACTGCGCTGTTACTATGATACTACATTACTATCCTGCCCCAACAATACTGTGCTGTTACTATGATACTACATTACTATCCTGCCCTACAATACTGCACTGTTGCTATGATACTACATTACTATCCTGACCTACAATACTGTGCTGTTACTATGATACTACATTACTATCCTGCCCTACAGTACTGCACTGTTACTATGATATTATATTACTATCCTGCCCTAAAATACTGCACTGTTACTATGATATTACATTACTATCCTGCCCTACAATAAAACGCCATTATTATGATACTTTATTACTATCCTGCCCTACAATACTGCGCTGTTACTATGATACTACATTACTATCCTGCCCTCCAATACTGCGCTGTTACTATGATACTACATTACTATCCTGCCATACAATACTGTGCTGTTACTATGATACTACATTACTATCCTGCCCTACAATAGTACGCCGTTACTATGATACTACATTACTATCCTTTCCTACAATACTGCACAGTTAATATGATACTACATTAATATCCTGCCATACAATACTCTGTTGTTACTAAGATACTACATTACTATCATGTCCTACAATACTGCGCTGTTACTATGATACTACATTACTATCCTGCTCTACAATACTGCACTGTTAGTATGATACTACATTACAATCCTGGTGTACAATACAACGCCGTTATTATGATGCTACATTACTATCCTGCCATGCAATACTGTTTTGTTACTAAGATACTACATTACTATCATGCCCTACAATACTGCACATTTACTATGATACTACATTACTATCCTGGCCTACAATACTGCGCTGTTACTATGATACTACATTACTATCCTGCCTTGCAACACTGCGCTGTTACTATGATACTACATTACTGTCCTGCCCTACAATACTGTGCTGTTACTATGATACTACATTAATATCCTGCCCTACAGTACTGCGCTGTTACTATAATACTACATTACTATCCTGCCCTCCAATACTGCACTGCTTCTATGATACGACATTACTATCCTGCCCTCCAATACTGCACTGTTACTATGATACTACATTACTATCCTGCCATACAATACTGCACTGTTACTATGATATTATATTACTCTCCTGCCCTCCAATACTGCACAGTTACTATGATACTACATTACTATCCTGCCCTCCAATACTGCACTGTTACTATGATATTACATTACTATCCTGCCATACAAAACTGCACTGTTCCTATGATACTACATTACAATCCTGCCCTACAATAGTGCACAGTTACTATGATACTACATTATTATTCTGCCATACAATACTGTGTTGTTACTAAGATACTACATTACTATCCTGCCATACAATACTGTGCTGTTACTATGATACTACATTACTATCCTGCCCTACAATACTGCACATTTACTATGATACTACATTACTATCATGCCCTACAATACTGTGCTGTTACTATGACACTACATTACTCTCCTGCCCTACAATACTGCACTGTTACTATGATACTACATTACTATCCTGCCTTGCAACACTGCGCTGTTACTATGATACTACATTACTGTCCTGCCCTACAATACTGTGCTGTTACTATGATACTACATTAATATCCTGCCCTACAGTACTGCGCTGTTACTTTAATACTACATTACTATCCTTCCCTCCAATTCTGTGCTGTTACTATGATACTACATTACTATTCTGCCCTCCAATACTGCACTGCTTCTATGATACGACATTACTATCCTGCCCTCCAATACTGCACTGTTACTATGATACTACATTACTATCCTGCCCTACAATACTGCACTGTTACTATGATATTATATTACTCTTCTGCCTTACAGTACTGCACAGTTACTATTATACTACATTACTATCCTACCATACAATACTGTGCTGTTACTATGATACTACACAACTATCCTGCCCTACAGTACTGTGCCGTCATTATGATACTACATTACTATCCTGTCCTACAATACTACGCCGTTACTATGATACTACATTACTATCCTGCCCTACAATACTGCACTGTTACTATGATATTACATTACTATCCTGCCCTCCAATACTGCACTGTTACTATGATATTACATTACTATTCTGCCATACAAAACTGCACTGTTCCTATGATACTACATTACTATCCTGCCCTACAATAGTGCACAGTTACTATGATACTACATTACTATTCTGCCATACAATACTGTGTTGTTACTAAGATACTACATTACTATCCTGCCCTACAATACTGTGCTGTTACTATGATACTACATTACTATCCTGCCCTACAATACTACATATTTACTATGATACTACATTACTATCCTGCCATACAATACTTCACTGTTACTATGATACTACATAACTATCCTGCCATACAATACTGCACTGTTACTATGATACTACATTACTATCCTGCCCTACAATAATGTGCAGTTACTATGATACTACATTACTATCCTGCCATACAATACTTCACTGTTACTATGATACTACATAACTATCCTGCCCTACAATACTGCGTTATCACTATGATACTACATTACTATCATGCCCTACAATACTGTGCTGTTACTATGACACTACATTACTCTCCTGCCCTACAATACTGCACTGTTACTATGATACTACATTACTATCCTGCCATACAACACTGCGCTGTTACTATGATACTACATTACTATCCTGCCATACAATACTGTGCTGTTACTATGATACTACATTACTATCCTGCCCTACAATAGTACGCCGTTACTATGATACTACATTACTATCCTGTCCTACAATACTGCACAGTTAATAAGATACTACATTAATATCCTGCCATACAATACTCTGTTGTTACTAAGATACTACATTACTATCATGTCCTACAATACTGCGCTGTTACTATGATACTACATTACTATCCTGCTCTACAATACTGCACTGTTAGTATGATACTACATTACTATCCTGGCGTACAATACAACGCCGTTATTATGATGCTACATTACTATTCTGCCATACAATCATGTTTTGTTACTAAGATACTACATTACTATCCTGCCCTACAGTACTGCGCTGTTACTATGATACTACATTACTATCCTTCCCTCCAATTCTGTGCTGTTACTATGATACTACATTACTATCCTGCCTTACAGTACTGCACAGTTACTATGATACTACATTACTATCCTACCATACAATACTGTGCTGTTACTATGATACTACACAACTATCCTGCCTTACAGTACTGTGCCGTCATTATGATACTACATTACTATCCTGTCCTACAATACTACACATTTACTATGATACTACATTACTATCCTGCCATACAATACTTCACTGTTACTATGATACTACATAACTATCCTGCCATACAATACTGCACTGTTACTATGATACTACATTACTATCCTGCCCTACAATACTGTGCAGTTACTATGATACTACATTACTATCCTGCCATACAATACTTCACTGTTACTATGATACTACATAACTATCCTGCCCTACAATACTGCGTTATCACTATGATACTACATTACTATCCTGCCATACAATACTGTGCTGTTACTATGATACTACATTACTATCCTGCCCTACAATAGTACGCCGTTACTATGATACTACATTACTATCTTGTCCTACAATACTGCACAGTTAATATGATACTACATTAATATCCTGCCATACAATACTCTGTTGTTACTAAGATACTACATTACTATCATGTCCTACAATACTGCGCTGTTACTATGATACTACATTACTATCCTGCTCTACAATACTGCACTGTTAGTATGATACTACATTGCTATCCTGGCGTACAATACAACGCCGTTATTATGATGCTACATTACTATTCTGCCATACAATACTGTTTTGTTACTAAGATACTACATTACTATCATGCCCTACAATACTGCACATTTACTATGATACTACATTACTATCATGCCCTCCAATACTGCACTGTTACTATGATACTACATTACTATCCTGCCATACAATACTGCACTGTTACTATGATATTATATTACTCTCCTGCCTTACAGTACTGCACAATTACTATGATACTACATTACTATCCTACCATACAATACTGTGCTGTTACTATGATACTACACAACTATCCTGCCCTACAGTACTGTGCCGTCATTATGATACTACATTACTATCCTGTCCTACAATACTACGCCATTACTATGATACTACATTACTATCCTGCCCTACAATACTGCACTGTTACTATGATACTACATTACTATCCTGCCCTCCAATACTGCACTGTTACTATGCTACTACATTACTATCCTGCCCTCCAATACTGCACTGTTACTATGATACTTCATTACTATCCTGCCATACAATACTGCACTGTTACTATGATATTATATTACTCTCCTGCGTTACAGTACTGCACAGTTACTATGATACTAAATTACTATCCTACCATACAATACTGTGCTGTTACTAGGATATTACATTACTATCCTGCCCTACAATACTGCACTGTTACTATGATACTACATTACTATCCTTCCCTCCAATACTGCACTGTTACTATGATACTACACAACTATCCTGCCCTACAGTACTGTGCCGTCATTATGATACTACATTACTATCCTGCCCTACAATACTACGCCGTTACTATGATACTACATTACTATCCTGCCCTACAATACTGAACTGTTACTATGCTACTACATTACTATCCTGCCCTACAATACTGTGCTGTTACTATGATACTACATTACTATCCTGCCATACAATACTGTGCTGTTACTATGATGTTACATTGCAATCCTGCCCCACAGTACTGCACTGTTACTATGATACTACATTACTATTCTGCCATACAATACTGCACTGTTACTATGTTACTACATTACTATCCTGCCCTCCAATACTGTGCTGTTACTATGATACTACATTACTTTCCTGCCCTACAATACTGCACTGTAACTATGATATTACATTACTATCCTTCCCTACCTTACTACGCTGTTACTATGATACTACATTACTATCCTGCCACACAATACTGTGTTATTACTATGATACTACATTACTATCCTGCCCTATAATACTGTGCTGTTACTATTGTACTACATTACTATCCTACCATACAATACTGTGCTGTCAGTATGATACTACATTACTATCCTGCCCTCCAATACTGCACTGTTACTATGATATTATATTACTATCCTGCCCTACAATACTGAGCTGTTACTATGATACTACATTACTATCCTGCCCTCCAATACTGTGCTGTTACTATGATACTACATTACTATCCTGCCCTCCAATACTGCACTGTTACTAAGATGCTACATTACTATCCTGCCATAAAATTCTACGCCGTTACTATGATACTACATTACTATCCTGGCCTACAATTCTACGTTGTTACTATGATACTACATTACTATCCTGCCCTTCAGTACTGTGCTGTTGCTATGATACTACATTACTATCCTGCCCTACAATACGGCACTGTTACTATGATACTACATTACTCTCCTGCCCTACAATACTGCGCTGTTACTATGATATTACATTACTATCCTGGCCTACAATTCTACGCTGTTACTATGATACTACATTACTATCCTGCCCTTCAGTACTGTGCTGTTGCTATGATACTACATTACTATCCTGCCCTACAATACTGCACTGTTACTATGATACTACATTACTCTCCTGCCCTACAATACTGCGCTGTTACTATGATACTACATTACTATTCTGCCATATAATACTGCACTGTTACTATGATACTACATTACTATCCTGCCCTCCAATACTGCCCTGTTACTATGCTACTACATTACTGTCCTGCCCTACAATACTGTGCTGTTACTATGATACTACATTACTATCCTGCCATACAATACTGTGCTGTTACTATGATGTTACATTACTATCCTGCCCTACAATACTGCACTGTAACTATGATATTACATTACTATCCTTCCCTACCATACTACGCTGTTACTATGATACTACAATACTTTCCTGCCCTACAATACTGCACAGTTACTATGATACTACATTACAATCCTGCCCTACAATAATGCACTGTTACTATGATACTACATTACTATCCTGCCACACAATACTGTGTTATTACTATGATACTACATTACTATCCTGCCATACAACACTGTGCTGTTACTATTCTACTACATTACTATCCTACCATACAATACTGTGCTGTTAGTATGATAATACATTACTATCCTGCCCTACAGTACTGCGCTGTTACTATGCTACTACATTACTATCCTGCCCTCCAATACTGCACTGTTACTACGATATTATATTACTATCCTGCCCTACAGTACTGCACTGTTACTATGATACTAAATTACTATCCTGCCCTACAATACTACGCCATTACTATGATACTAAATTACTATCCTGCCATCCAATACTGCACTGTTACTAAGATGCTACATTACTATCCTGCCATACAATTCTACGCTGTTACTATGATACTACATTACTATCCTGGCCTACAATTCTACGCTGTTACTATGATACTACATTACTCTCCTGCCCTACAATACTGCGCTGTTACTATGATATTACATTACTATCCTGGCCTACAATTCTACGCTGTTACTATGATACTACATTACTCTCCTGCCCTACAATACTGCACTGTTACTATGATACTACATTACTATTCTGCCATACAATACTGCACTGTTACTATGATACTACATTACTATCCTGCCCTCCAATACTGCCCTGTTCCTATGCTACTACATTACTATCCTGGCGCACAATACTGTGCTGTTACTATGATACTACATTACTATCCTGTCATACAATACTGTGCTGTTACTATGATGTTACATTACTATCCTGCTCCACAGTACTGCGCTGTTGCTATGATACTACATTACTATCCTGCCCTACAATACTGCACTGTTACTATGATACTACATTACTATCCTGGCCTACAATACTGCGCTGTTACTATGATACTACATTACTATCCTGCCCTCCAATACTGCACGGTTACTATGATACTACATTACTATCCTGCCCTACAATGCTGCGCTGTTACTATGATACTACATTACTATCCTGCCCTACAAAACTGCGCTGTTACTATGATATTACATTACTATCCTGCCCTACAATACTACGCCGTTACAATGATACTACATTGCAATCCTGCCCTACAATACTGCACTGTTACTATGATACTACATTACTATCCTGGCCTACAATACTGCGCTGTTACTATGATACCACATTACTATCCTGCCCTACAATACTGCACTGTTACTATGATACTACATTACTATCCTGGCCTACAATACTGCGCTGTTACTATGATACTACATTACTATCCTGCCCTACAATACTGCACTGTTACTATGATATTACATTACTATTCTGCCCTACAATACTGTGCCGTTACTATGATACTACATTACTATCCTGGCCTACAATACTGCACTGTTACTATGATACTACAATACTATCCTGCCCTACAATACTGCACTGTTACTATGATACTACATTGCAATCCTGCCCTACAATACTGCGCTGTTACTATGATACTACATTACTATTCTGCCCTACAATACTGCGCTGTTACTATGATACTACATTACTATCCTGCCCTACAATACTGCACTGTTACTATGATACTACATTAATATCCTGCCATACAATACTACGCTGTTACTATACTACATTGCAATCCTGCCCTACAATACTGCACTGTTACTATGATACTACATTACTATCCTGCCCTACAATACTGCACTCTTACTATGATACTACATTACTATTCTGCCCTACAATACTGCGCTGTTACTATGATACTACATTACTATCCTGCCCTACAATACTGCACTGTTACTATGATACTACATTAATATCCTGCCATACAATACTACGCTGTTACTATACTACATTGCAATCCTGCCCTACAATACTGCACTGTTACTATGATACTACATTACTATCCTGCCCTACAATACTGCACTCTTACTATGATACTACATTACTTTCCTGCCCTACAATACTGCACTGTTACTACGATACTACATTACTATCCTGGCCTACAATACTGCGCTGTTACTATGATACTACATTACTATCCTGCCCTCCAATACTGTGCCGTTACTATGATACTACATTACTATCCTGCCCTACAATACTGCACGGTTACTATGATACTACATTACTATCCTGCCCTACAATGCTGCGCTGTTACTATGATACTACATTACTATCCTGCCCTACAAAACTGCGCTGTTACTATGATATTACATTACTATCCTGCCCTACAATACTACGCCGTTACAATGATACTACATTGCAATCCTGCCCTACAATACTGCACTGTTACTATGATACTACATTACTATCCTGTGCTACAATACTGCGCTGTTACTATGATACCACATTACTATCCTGCCCTACAATACTGCACTGTTACTATGATACTACATTACTATCCTGGCCTACAATACTGCGCTGTTACTATGATACTACATTACTATCCTGCCCTACAATACTGCACTGTTACTATGATATTACATTACTATTCTGCCCTACAATACTGTGCCGTTACTATGATACTACATTACTATCCTGGCCTACAATACTGCACTGTTACTATGATACTACAATACTATCCTGCCCTACAATACTGCGCTGTTACTATGATACTACATTACTATTCTGCCCTACAATACTGCGCTGTTACTATGATACTACATTACTATCCTGCCCTACAATACTGCACTGTTACTATGATACTACATTAATATCCTGCCATACAATACTACGCTGTTACTATACTACATTGCAATCCTGCCCTACAATACTGCACTGTTACTATGATACTACATTACTATCCTGCCCTACAATACTGCACTCTTACTATGATACTACATTACTTTCCTGCCCTACAATACTGCACTGTTACTATGATACTATGTATGTGCTATTACTATACTGCTCAGTGCATTATCATATACAGCGTTTGTTACTTTAATACTAAAGAATATACTGCCCTTCCTCTGCTATGCTATGACTATACTCGTTACTATTACAATGTTTTCTGTCTTGTTCATGTAATGAGGTTTGCAGGAAACATCTGCCGTCTCCCAAATCCCTGCAACAAATCCGACATCTTCCACATTTTATTAACCTTAAAATTTTCTGCTACTTTACTGCGATGATGTCACATCTGACAGATACAAGAGACAACCCCACATCAGACTCAGTACTGCCCCCCCTGCAGAATTATATACACCATATATACCATACTGTGCAGTATTATATACACCATATATACCACACTGTGCAGTATTATATACACCATATATACCATACTATGCAGTATTATATACACCATATATACCGTACTGTGCAGTATTATATACACCATATATACCATACTATGCAGTATTATATACACCATATATACCATACTATGCAGTATTATATATACCATATATACCACACTATGCAGTATTATATACACCATATATACCACACTGTGCAGTATTATATACACCATATATACCACACTATGCATTATTATATACACCATATATACCATACAGTGCAGTATTATATACACCATATATACCACACTATGCAGTATTATATACACCATATATACCATACTATGCAGTATTATATACACCATATATACCACACTATGCAGTATAATATACACCATATATACCACACTATGCAGTATTATATACACCATATATACCACACTGTGCAGTATTATATACACCATATATACCGTACTGTGCAGTATTATATACACCATATATACCGTACTGTGCAGTATTATATACACCATATATACCATACTGTGCAGTATTATATACACCATATATACCGTACTGTGCAGTATTATATACACCATATATACCGTACTGTGCAGTATTATATACACCATATATACCACACTGTGCAGTATTATATACACCATATATACCGTACTGTGCAGTATTATATACACCATATATACCACACTATGCAGTATTATATACACCATATATACCATACAGTGCAGTATTATATACACCATATATACCACACTATGCAGTATTATATACACGATATATACCACACTGTGCAGTATTATATACACCATATATACCGTACTATGCAGTATTATATACACCATATATACCATACTATGCAGTATTATATACACCATATATACCATACTGTGTAGTATTATATACACCATATATACCACACTATGCAGTATTATATACACCATATATACCACACTATGCACTATTATATACACCATATATACCACACTGTGCAGTATTATATACACCATATATAACATACTATGCAGTATTATATACACCATATATACCATACTATGCAGTATTATATACACCATATATACCACACTATGCAGTATTATATACACCATATATACCACACTGTGCAGTATTATATACACCATATATACCATACAGTGCAGTATTATATACACCATATATACCATACTATGCAGTATTATATACACCATATATACCACACTGTGCAGTATTATATACACCATATATACCATACTATGCAGTATTATATACACCATATATACCACACTATGCAGTATTATATACACCATATATACCATACTATGCAGTATTATATACACCATATATACCACACTGTGCAGTATTATATACACCATATATACCATACAGTGCAGTATTATATACACCATATATACCATACTATGCAGTATTATATACACCATATATACCATACTATGCAGTATTATATACACCATATATACCACACTGTGCAGTATTATATACACCATATATACCACACTGTGCAGTATTATATACACCATATATACCATACAGTGCAGTATTATATACACCATATATACCACACTGTGCAGTATTATATACACCATATATTCCACACTGTGCAGTATTATATACACCATATATACCACACTGTGCAGTATTATATACACCATATATACCGTACTATGCAGTATTATATACACCATATATACCACTCTATGCAGTATTATATACACCATATATACCACACTATGCAGTATTATATACACCATATATACCACACTGTGCAGTATTATATACACCATATATACCGTACTATGCAGTATTATATACACCATATATACCACTCTATGCAGTATTATATACACCATATATAGCATACTATGCAGCATTATATACACCATATATACCGTACTATGCAGTATTATATACACCATATATCCCATACTATGCAGTATTATATACACCATATATACCATACTATGCAGTATTATATACACCATATATACCACACTGTGCAGTATTATATACACCATGTATACCACACTGTGCAGTATTATATACACCATATATACCATACTATGCAGTATTATATACACCATATATACCACACTGTGCAGTATTATATACACCATATATACCATACTATGCAGTATTATATACACCATATATACCACACGGTGCAGTATTATATACACCATATATACCACACTATGCAGTATTATATACACCATATATACCGTACTATGCAGTATTATATACACCATATATACCACACTGTGCAGTATTATATACACCATATATACCACACTATGCAGTATTATATACACCATATATACCGTACTATGCAGTATTATATACACCATATATACCACACTATGCAGTATTATATACACCATATATACCACACTATGCAGTATTATATACACCATATATACCACACTGTGCAGTATTATATACACCATATATACCATACTATGCAGTATTATATACACCATATATACCATACTATGCAGTATTATATACACCATATATACCACACTGTGCAGTATTATATACACCATATATACCACACTATGCAGTATTATATACACCATATATACCGTACTATGCAGTATTATATACACCATATATACCACACTATGCAGTATTATATACACCATATATACCACACTATGCAGTATTATATACACCATATATACCACACTGTGCAGTATTATATACACCATATATACCATACTATGCAGTATTATATACACCATATATACCATACTATGCAGTATTATATACACCATATATACCACACTATGCAGTATTATATACACCATATATACCACACTGTGCAGTATTATATACACCATATATAGCATACTATGCAGTATTATATACACCATATATACCACACTATGCAGTATTATATACACTATATATACCACACTGTGCAGTATTATATACACCATATATACCATACTATGCAGTATTATATACACCATATATACCACACTATGCAGTATTATATACACCATATATACCACACTGTGCAGTATTATATACACCATATATACCACACTATGCAGTATTATATACACCATATATACCACACTATGCAGTATTATATACACCATATATACCACACTATGCAGTATTATATACACCATATATACCATACTATGCAGTATTATATACACCATATATACCACACTATGCAGTATTATATACACCATATATACCACACTGTGCAGTATTATATACACCATATATACCACACTGTGAAGTATTATATACACCATATATACCACACTATGCAGTATTATATACACCATATATACCACACTATGCAGTATTATATACACCATATATACCATACTATGCAGTATTATATACACCATATATACCATACTATGCAGTATTATATACACCATATATACCATACTATGCAGTATTATATACACCATATATACCATACTATGCAGTATTATATACACCATATATACCACACTATGCAGTATTATATACACCATATATACCACACTGTGCAGTATTATATACACCATATATACCACACTGTGCAGTATTATATACACCATATATACCATACAGTGCAGTATTATATACACCATATATACCATACTGTGCAGTATTATATACACCATATATACCACACTATGCAGTATTATATACACCATATATACCACACTGTGCAGTATTATATACACCATATATACCATACTATGCAGTATTATATACACCATATATACCACACTATGCAGTATTATATACACCATATATACCACACTGTGCAGTATTATATACACCATATATACCATACTATGCAGTATTATATACACCATATATACCACACTATGCAGTATTATATACACCATATATACCATACAGTGCAGTATTATATACACCATATATACCATACTGTGCAGTATTATATACACCATATATACCATACTGTGCAGTATTATATACACCATATATACCACACTATGCAGTATTATATACACCATATATACCACACTATGCAGTATTATATACACCATATATACCATACTATGCAGTATTATATACACCATATATACCACACTATGCAGTATTATATACACCATATATACCACACTGTGCAGTATTATATACACCATATATACCATACAGTGCAGTATTATATACACCATATATACCATACAGTGCAGTATTATATACACCATATATACCATACTGTGCAGTATTATATACACCATATATACCACACTGTGCAGTATTATATACACCATATATACCACACTGTGCAGTATTATATACACCATATATACCACACTATGCAGTATTATATACACCATATATACCACACTGTGCAGTATTATATACACCATATATACCATACAGTGCAGTATTATATACACCATATATACCATACTGTGCAGTATTATATACACCATATATACCACACTATGCAGTATTATATACACCATATATACCACACTGTGCAGTATTATATACACCATATATACCACACTGTGCAGTATTATATACACCATATATACCACACTGTGCAGTATTATATACACCATATATACCATACTATGCATTATTATATACACCATATATACCACACTGTGCAGTATTATATACAACATATATACCATACAGTGCAGTATTATATACACCATATATACCACACTGTGCAGTATTATATACACCATATATACCACACTATGCAGT
Source organism: Engystomops pustulosus (assembly GCF_040894005.1). Taxonomy (NCBI): domain Eukaryota; kingdom Metazoa; phylum Chordata; class Amphibia; order Anura; family Leptodactylidae; genus Engystomops; species Engystomops pustulosus. The sequence continues at coordinate 3,130,357 of NC_092415.1, read as the reverse complement.
ATTATATACACCATATATACCATACTATGCAGTATTATATACACCATATATACCACACTGTGCAGTATTATATACACCATATATACCACACTGTGCAGTATTATATACACCATATATACCACACTGTGCAGTATTATATACACCATATATACCACACTGTGCAGTATTATATACACCATATATACCATACTATGCAGTATTATATACACCATATATACCACACTGTGCAGTATTATATACACCATATATACCACACTATGCAGTATTATATACACCATATATACCACACTATGCAGTATTATATACACCATATATACCATACAGTGCAGTATTATATACACCATATATACCACACTGTGCAGTATTATATACACCATATATGCCACACTGTGCAGTATTATATACACCATATATACCACACTATGCAGTATTATATACACCATATATACCACACTGTGCAGTATTATATACACCATATATAACATACTATGCAGTATTATATACACCATATATACCACACTATGCAGTATTATATACACCATATATACCACACTGTGCAGTATTATATACACCATATATACCATACTATGCAGTATTATATACACCATATATACCACACTATGCAGTATTATATACACCATATATACCATACAGTGCAGTATTATATACACCATATATACCATACTGTGCAGTATTATATACACCATATATACCATACTGTGCAGTATTATATACACCATATATACCACACTATGCAGTATTATATACACCATATATACCACACTATGCAGTATTATATACACCATATATACCATACTATGCAGTATTATATACACCATATATACCACACTATGCAGTATTATATACACCATATATACCACACTGTGCAGTATTATATACACCATATATACCATACAGTGCAGTATTATATACACCATATATACCATACAGTGCAGTATTATATACACCATATATACCATACTGTGCAGTATTATATACACCATATATACCACACTGTGCAGTATTATATACACCATATATACCACACTGTGCAGTATTATATACACCATATATACCACACTATGCAGTATTATATACACCATATATACCACACTGTGCAGTATTATATACACCATATATACCATACAGTGCAGTATTATATACACCATATATACCATACTGTGCAGTATTATATACACCATATATACCACACTATGCAGTATTATATACACCATATATACCACACTGTGCAGTATTATATACACCATATATACCACACTGTGCAGTATTATATACACCATATATACCACACTGTGCAGTATTATATACACCATATATACCATACTATGCATTATTATATACACCATATATACCACACTGTGCAGTATTATATACAACATATATACCATACAGTGCAGTATTATATACACCATATATACCACACTGTGCAGTATTATATACACCATATATACCACACTATGCAGTATTATATACACCATATATACCATACTATGCAGTATTATATACACCATATATACCACACTGTGCAGTATTATATACACCATATATACCACACTGTGCAGTATTATATACACCATATATACCACACTGTGCAGTATTATATACACCATATATACCACACTGTGCAGTATTATATACACCATATATACCACACTGTGCAGTATTATATACACCATATATACCACACTGTGCAGTATTATATACACCATATATACCACACTATGCAGTATTATATACACCATATATACCACACTGTGCAGTATTATATACACCATATATAACATACTATGCAGTATTATATACACCATATATACCACACTATGCAGTATTATATACACCATATATACCACACTGTGCAGTATTATATACACCATATATACCACACTATGCAGTATTATATACACCATATATACCACACTATGCAGTATTATATACACCATATATACCGTACTATGCAGTATTATATACACCATATATACCACACTGTGCAGTATTATATACACCATATATAGCACACTATGCAGTATTATATACACCATATATACCATACTATGCAGTATTATATACACCATATATACCACACTGTGCAGTATTATATACACCATATATAGCACACTATGCAGTATTATATACACCATATATACCATACTATGCAGTATTATATACACCATATATACCACACTGTGCAGTATTATATACACCATATATACCACACTATGCAGTATTATATACACCATATATACCACACTATGCAGTATTATATACACCATATATACCACACTATGCAGTATTATATACACCATATATACAACACACTATGCAGTATTATATACACCATATATACCACACTATGCAGTATTATATACACCATATATACCACACTGTGCAGTATTATATACACCATATATACCATACAGTGCAGTATTATATACACCATATATACCATACTGTGCAGTATTATATACACCATATATACCACACTGTGCAGTATTATATACACCATATATACCATACTGTGCAGTATTATATACACCATATATACCGTACTATGCAGTATTATATACACCATATATACCACACTATGCAGTATTATATACACCATATATACCATACTATGCAGTATTATATACACCATATATACCACACTGTGCAGTATTATATACACCATATATACCACACTGTGCAGTATTATATACACCATATATACCACACTGTGCAGTATTATATACACCATATATACCATACTATGCAGTATTATATACACCATATATACCACACTATGCAGTATTATATACACCATATATACCACACTGTGCAGTATTATATACACCATATATACCATACTGTGCAGTATTATATACACCATATATACCGTACTATGCAGTATTATATACACCATATATACCACACTATGCAGTATTATATACACCATATATACCACACTATGCAGTATTATATACACCATATATACCACACTGTGCAGTATTATATACACCATATATACCACACTATGCAGTATTATATACACCATATATACCACACTGTGCAGTATTATATACACCATATATACCACACTATGCAGTATTATATACACCATATATACCACACTATGCAGTATTATATACACCATATATACCATACTATGCAGTATTATATACACCATATATACCATACTGTGCAGTATTATATACACCATATATACCACACTATGCATTATTATATACACCATATATACCACACTATGCATTATTATATACACCATATATACCACACTATGCAGTATTATATACACCATATATACCACACTGTGCAGTATTATATACACCATATATACCACACTGTGCAGTATTATATACACCATATATACCATACAGTGCAGTATTATATACACCATATATACCACACTATGCAGTATTATATACACCATATATACCACACTATGCAGTATTATATACACCATATATACCATACAGTGCAGTATTATATACACCATATATACCACACTATGCAGTATTATATACACCATATATACCACACTATGCAGTATTATATACACCATATATACCACACTATGCAGTATTATATACACCATATATACCACACTATGCAGTATTATATACACCATATATACCACACTATGCAGTATTATATACACCATATATACCATACTGTGCAGTATTATATACACCATATATACCACACTATGCAGTATTATATACACTATATATACCACACTATGCAGTATTATATACACCATATATACCACACTGTGCAGTATTATATACACCATATATACCATACAGTGCAGTATTATATACACCATATATACCATACTGTGCAGTATTATATACACCATATATACCACACTATGCAGTATTATATACACCATATATACCATACTGTGCAGTATTATATACACCATATATACCACACTATGCAGTATTATATACACCATATATACCAAACTATGCAGTATTATATACACCATATATCCCATACTATGCAGTATTATATACACCATATATACCACACTATGCAGTATTATATACACCATATAAACCATACTATGCAGTATTATATACACCATATATACCACACTGTGCAGTATTATATACACCATATATACCACACTATGCAGTATTATATACACCATATATACCATACTATGCAGTATTATATACACCATATATACCATACTATGCAGTATTATATACACCATATATACCATACTATGCATTATTATATACACCATATATACCATACTATGCAGTATTATATACACCATATATACCATACTATGCAGTATTATATACACCATATATACCATACTATGCAGTATTATATACACCATATATACCATACTATGCATTATTATATACACCATATATACCATACTATGCAGTATTATTTACACCATATATACCATACTATGCATTATTATATACACCATATATACCACACTATGCAGTATTATATACACCATATATACCACACTATGCAGTATTATATACACCATATATACCACACTGTGCAGTATTATATACACCATATATACCACACTATGCAGTATTATATACACCATATATACCACACTATGCAGTATTATATACACCATATATACCATACAGTGCAGTATTATATACACCATATATACCATACTATGCAGTATTATATACACCATATATACCACACTATGCAGTATTATATACACCATATATACCATACAGTGCAGTATTATATACACCATATATACCACACTATGCAGTATTATATACACCATATATACCACACTATGCAGTATTATATACACCATATATACCACACTATGCAGTATTATATACACCATATATACCACACTATGCAGTATTATATACACCATATATACCACACTGTGCAGTATTATATACACCATATATACCACACTATGCAGTATTATATACACCATATATACCACACTGTGCAGTATTATATACACCATATATACCACACTATGCAGTATTATATACACCATATATACCATACTATGCAGTATTATATACACCATATATACCATACTATGCAGTATTATATACACCATATATACCACACTATGCAGTATTATATACACCATATATACCACACTATGCAGTATTATATACACCATATATACCACACTATGCAGTATTATATACACCATATATACCACACTGTGCAGTATTATATACACCATATATACCATACTATGCAGTATTATATACACCATATATACCACACTATGCAGTATTATATACACCATATATACCACACTATGCAGTATTATATACACCATATATACAACACACTATGCAGTATTATATACACCATATATACCACACTATGCAGTATTATATACACCATATATACCACACTGTGCAGTATTATATACACCATATATACCACACTATGCAGTATTATATACACCATATATACCACACTGTGCAGTATTATATACACCATATATACCACACTGTGCAGTATTATATACACCATATATACCACACTATGCAGTATTATATACACCATATATACCATACTATGCAGTATTATATACACCATATATACCACACTGTGCAGTATTATATACACCATATATACCACACTATGCAGTATTATATACACCATATATACCACACTGTGCAGTATTATATACACCATATATACCACACTGTGCAGTATTATATACACCATATATACCACACTATGCAGTATTATATACACCATATATACCATACTATGCAGTATTATATACACCATATATACCACACTATGCAGTATTATATACACCATATATACCACACTGTGCAGTATTATATACACCATATATACCATACTGTGCAGTATTATATACACCATATATACCACACTATGCAGTATTATATACACCATATATACCATACTATGCAGTATTATATACACCATATATACCATACTATGCAGTATTATATACACCATATATACCATACTATGCAGTATTATATACACCATATATACCATACTATGCATTATTATATACACCATATATACCATACTATGCATTATTATATACACCATATATACCACACTATGCAGTATTATATACACCATATATACCACACTATGCAGTATTATATACACCATATATACCACACTATGCAGTATTATATACACCATATATACCACACTATGCAGTATTATATACACCATATATACCACACTATGCAGTATTATATACACCATATATACCATACTATGCAGTATTATATACACCATATATACCATACTGTGCAGTATTATATACACCATATATACCATACTGTGCAGTATTATATACACCATATATACCACACTATGCAGTATTATATACACCATATATACCACACTATGCAGTATTATATACACCATATATACCACACTATGCAGTATTATATACACCATATATACCACACTATGCAGTATTATATACACCATATATACCACACTATGCAGTATTATATACACCATATATACCACACTATGCAGTATTATATACACCATATATACCACACTATGCAGTATTATATACACCATATATACCATACTATGCAGTATTATATACACCATATATACCATACTGTGCAGTATTATATACACCATATATACCATACTGTGCAGTATTATATACACCATATATACCACACTATGCAGTATTATATACACCATATATACCACACTATGCAGTATTATATACACCATATATACCACACTATGCAGTATTATATACACCATATATACCATACTATGCAGTATTATATACACCATATATACCATACTATGCAGTATTATATACACCATATATACCATACTATGCAGTATTATATACACCATATATACCATACTATGCATTATTATATACACCATATATACCATACTATGCATTATTATATACACCATATATACCACACTATGCAGTATTATATACACCATATATACCACACTATGCAGTATTATATACACCATATATACCACACTATGCAGTATTATATACACCATATATACCACACTATGCAGTATTATATACACCATATATACCACACTATGCAGTATTATATACACCATATATACCATACTATGCAGTATTATTTACACCATATATACCATACTATGCATTATTATATACACCATATATACCACACTATGCAGTATTATATACACCATATATACCACACTATGCAGTATTATATACACCATATATACCACACTATGCAGTATTATATACACCATATATACCACACTGTGCAGTATTATATACACCATATATACCACACTGTGCAGTATTATATACACCATATATACCACACTATGCATTATTATATACACCATATATACCACACTGTGCAGTATTATATACACCATATATACCACACTATGCAGTATTATATACACCATATATACCGTACTATGCAGTATTATATACACCATATATACCGTACTATACAGTATTATATACACCATATATACCATACTATGCAGTATTATATACACCATATATACCATACTATGCAGTATTATATACACCATATATACCATACTGTGCAGTATTATATACACCATATATACCATACTGTGCAGTATCATATACACCATATATACCACACTGTGCAGTATTATATACACCATATATACCACACTATGCAGTATTATATACACCATATATACCATACTATGCAGTATTATATACACCATATATACCATACTGTGCAGTATTATATACACCATATATACCACACTATGCAGTATTATATACACCATATATACCATACTATGCAGTATTATATACACCATATATACCATACTATGCAGTATTATATACACCATATATACCATACTGTGCAGTATTATATACACCATATATACCATACTGTGCAGTATCATATACACCATATATACCACACTGTGCAGTATTATATACACCATATATACCACACTATGCAGTATTATATACACCATATATACCACACTATGCAGTATTATATACACCATATATACCATACAGTGCAGTATTATATACACCATATATACCATACTATGCAGTATTATATACACCATATATACCATACTATGCAGTATTATATACACCATATATACCACACTGTGCAGTATTATATACACCATATATACCACACTATGCAGTATTATATACACCATATATACCACACTATGCAGTATTATATACACCATATATACCACACTATGCATTATTATATACACCATATATACCGTACTATGCAGTATTATATACACCATATATACCACACTGTGCAGTATTATATACACCATATATACCACACTATGCAGTATTATATACACCATATATACCACACTATGCAGTATTATATACACCATATATACCACACTATGCATTATTATATACACCATATATACCGTACTATGCTGTATTATATACACCATATATACCATACTGTGCAGTATTATATACACCATATATACCATACTATGCAGTATTATATACACCATATATACCACACTGTGCAGTATTATATACACCATATATACCACACTGTGCAGTATTATATACACCATATATACCACACTATGCATTATTATATACACCATATATACCACACTGTGCAGTATTATATACACCATATATACCATACAGTGCAGTATTATATACACCATATATACCATACTATGCAGTATTATATACACCATATATACCACACTATGCAGTATTATATACACCATATATACCACACTGTGCAGTATTATATACACCATATATACCATACAGTGCAGTATTATATACACCATATATACCATACTATGCAGTATTATATACACCATATATACCACACTATGCAGTATTATATACACCATATATACCACACTATGCAGTATTATATACACCATATATACCACACTGTGCAATATTATATACACCATATATACCACACTATGCAGTATTATATACACCATATATACCACACTATGCAGTATTATATACACCATATATACCACACTATGCAGTATTATATACACCATATATACCACACTATGCATTATTATATACACCATATATACCACACTGTGCAGTATTATATACACCATATATACAACACTATGCATTATTATATACACCATATATACCACACTGTGCAGTATTATATACACCATATATACCATACTATGCAGTATTATATACACCATATATACCATACTGTGCAGTATTATATACACCATATATACCACACTGTGCAGTATTATATACACCATATATACCATACTATGCAGTATTATATACACCATATATACCACACTGTGCAGTATTATATACACCATATATACCACACTATGCAGTATTCTATACACCATATATACCACACTATGCAGTATTATATACACCATATATACCACACTGTGCAGTATTATATACACCATATATACCATACTATGCAGTATTATATACACCATATATACCATACTATGCAGTATTATATACACCATATATACCTTACTTTGCAGTATTATATACACCATATATACCATACTATGCAGTATTATATACACCATATATACCATACTATGCAGTATTATATACACCATATATACCACACTATGCAGTATTATATACACCATATATACCACACTATGCAGTATTATATACACCATATATACCACACTGTGCAGTATTATATACACCATATATACCATACTATGCAGTATTATATACACCATATATACCATACTATGCATTATTATATACACCATATATACCATACTATGCAGTATTATATACACCATATATACCATACTATGCAGTATTATATACACCATATATACCATACTATGCAGTATTATATACACCATATATACCACACTATGCAGTATTATATACACCATATATACCACACTGTGCAGTATTATATACACCATATATACCACACTGTGCAGTATTATATACACCATATATACCACACTATGCATTATTATATACACCATATATACCACACTGTGCAGTATTATATACACCATATATACCATACAGTGCAGTATTATATACACCATATATACCATACAGTGCAGTATTATATACACCATATATACCACACTGTGCAGTATTATATACACCATATATACCATACTATGCAGTATTATATACACCATATATACCATACTATGCAGTATTATATACACCATATATACCACACTATGCAGTATTATATACACCATATATACCATACTATGCAGTATTATATACACCATATATACCATACTATGCAGTATTATATACACCATATATACCACACTATGCAGTATTATATACACCATATATACCATACTATGCAGTATTATATACACCATATATACCACACTGTGCAGTATTATATACACCATATATACCACACTGTGCATTATTATATACACCATATATACCACACTGTGCAGTATTATATACACCATATATACCATACTATGCAGTATTATATACACCATATATACCATACTATGCAGTATTATATACACCATATATACCATACTATGCAGTATTATATACACCATATATACCATACTATGCAGTATTATATACACCATATATACCACACTGTGCAGTATTATATACACCATATATACCACACTATGCAGTATTATATACACCATATATACCATACTATGCAGTATTATATACACCATATATACCACACTGTGCAGTATTATATACACCATATATACCACACTGTGCAGTATTATATACACCATATATACCATACTATGCAGTATTATATACACCATATATACCATACTGTGCAGTATTATATACACCATATATACCACACTGTGCAGTATTATATACACCATATATACCATACTATGCAGTATTATATACACCATATATACCACACTGTGCAGTATTATATACACCATATATACCACACTATGCAGTATTATATACACCATATATACCACACTGTGCAGTATTATATACACCATATATACCACACTATGCAGTATTATATACACCATATATACCATACTGTGCAGTATTATATACACCATATATACCATACTATGCAGTATTATATACACCATATATACCATACTATGCAGTATTATTTACACCATATATACCATACTATGCATTATTATATACACCATATATACCACACTATGCAGTATTATATACACCATATATACCACACTATGCAGTATTATATACACCATATATACCACACTATGCAGTATTATATACACCATATATACCATACTGTGCAGTATTATATACACCATATATACCACACTGTGCAGTATTATATACACCATATATACCACACTATGCAGTATTATATACACCATATATACCATACAGTGCAGGATTATATACACCATATATACCACACTATGCAGTATTATATACACCATATATACCACACTATGCAGTATTATATACACCATATATACCACACTATGCAGTATTATATACACCATATATACTACACTATGCAGTATTATATACACCATATATACCATACTATGCAGTATTATATACACCATATATACCATACTATGCATTATTATATACACCATATATACCACACTATGCAGTATTATATACACCATATATACCACACTATGCAGTATTATATACACCATATATACCACACTATGCAGTATTATATACACCATATATACCACACTGTGCAGTATTATATACACCATATATACCATACAGTGCAGTATTATATACACCATATATACCATACTATGCAGTATTATATACACCATATATACCACACTGTGCAGTATTATATACACCATATATACCACACTATGCAGTATTATATACACCATATATACCACACTATGCAGTATTATATACACCATATATACCACACTATGCAGTATTATATACACCATATATACCACACTATGCAGTATTATATACACCATATATACCACACTGTGCAGTATTATATACACCATATATACCACACTATGCAGTATTATATACACCATATATACCACACTATGCAGTATTATATACACCATATATACCACACTGTGCAGTATTATATACACCATATATACCACACTATGCAGTATTATATACACCATATATACCATACTGTGCAGTATTATATACACCATATATACCATACAGTGCAGTATTATATACACCATATATACCATACTATGCAGTATTATATACACCATATATACCACACTATGCAGTATTATATACACCATATATACCACACTATGCAGTATTATATACACCATATATACCGTACTGTGCAGTATTATATACACCATATATACCACACTATGCATTATTATATACACCATATATACCACACTGTGCAGTATTATATACACCATATATACTACACTGTGCAGTATTATCTACACCATATATACCATACTATGCAGTATTATATACACCATATATACCACACTATGCATTATTATATACACCATATATACCATACTGTGCAGTATTATATACACCATATATACCACACTATGCAGTATTATATACACCATATATACCATACTATGCAGTATTATATACACCATATATACCACACTATGCAGTATTATATACACCATATATACCACACTATGCAGTATTATATACACCATATATACCACACTATGCAGTATTATATACACCATATATACCACACTGTGCAGTATTATATACACCATATATACCACACTATGCAGTATTATATACACCATATATACCACACTATGCAGTATTATATACACCATATATACCACACTATGCAGTATTATATACACCATATATACCATACTATGCAGTATTATATACACTATATATACCATACTATGCACTATTATATACACCATATATACCATACTGTGCAGTATTATATACACCATATATACCATACTATGCAGTATTATATACACCATATATACCATACTATGCAGTATTATATACACCATATATACCACACTATGCAGTATTATATACACCATATATACCATACTATGCAGTATTATATACACCATATATACCACACTATGCAGTATTATATACACCATATATACCACACTATGCAGTATTATATACACCATATATACCACACTATGCAGTATTATATACACCATATATACCACACTGTGCAGTATTATATACACCATATATACCACACTGTGCAGTATTATATACACCATATATACCATACAGTGCAGTATTATATACACCATATATACCATACTATGCAGTATTATATACACCATATATACCATACTATGCAGTATTATATACACCATATATACCGTACTATGCAGTATTATATACACCATATATACCATACAGTGCAGTATTATATACACCATATATACCACACTGTGCAGTATTATATACACCATATATACCACACTGTGCAGTATTATATACACCATATATACCACACTATGCAGTATTATATACACCATATATACCACACTATGCAGTATTATATACACCATATATACCATACTATGCAGTATTATATACACCATATATACCATACAGTGCAGTATTATATACACCATATATACCAAACTATGCAGTATTATATACACCATATATACCGTACTATGCAGTATTATATACACCATATATACCATACTATGCAGTATTATATACACCATATATACCATACTGTGCAGTATTATATACACCATATATACCACACTGTGCAGTATTATATACACCATATATACCACACTATGCAGTATTATATACACCATATATACCACACTATGCAGTATTATATACACCATATATACCATACAGTGCAGTATTATATACACCATATATACCACACTATGCAGTATTATATACACCATATATACCACACTATGCAGTATTATATACACCATATATACCATACAGTGCAGTATTATATACACCATATATACCACACTATGCAGTATTATATACACCATATATACCACACTATGCAGTATTATATACACCATATATACCATACAGTGCAGTATTATATACACCATATATACCACACTATGCAGTATTATATACACCATATATACCATACAGTGCAGTATTATATACACCATATATACCATACTGTGCAGTATTATATACACCATATATACCACACTGTGCAGTATTATATACACCATATATACCACACTATGCAGTATTATATACACCATATATACCACACTATGCAGTATTATATACACCATATATACCATACTATGCAGTATTATATACACCATATATACCATACAGTGCAGTATTATATACACCATATATACCATACTGTGCAGTATTATATACACCATATATACCACACTGTGCAGTATTATATACACCATATATACCACACTATGCAGTATTATATACACCATATATACCACACTATGCAGTATTATATACACCATATATACCACACTGTGCAGTATTATATACACCATATATACCACACTGTGCAGTATTATATACACCATATATACCACACTATGCATTATTATATACACCATATATACCACACTGTGCAGTATTTTATACACCATATATACCACACTGTGCAGTATTATATACACCATATATACCACACTATGCAGTATTATATACACCATATATACCATACTGTGCAGTATTATATACACCATATATACCACACTATGCAGTATTATATACACCATATATACCGTACTATGCAGTATTATATACACCATATATACCATACAGTGCAGTATTATATACACCATATATACCACACTATGCAGTATTATATACACCATATATACCACACTGTGCAGTATTATATACACCATATATACCGTACTGTGCAGTATTATATACACCATATATACCACACTATGCATTATTATATACACCATATATACCACACTGTGCAGTATTATATACACCATATATACCATACTATGCAGTATTATATACACCATATATACCATACTATGCAGTAATATATACACCATATATACCATACTGTGCAGTATTATATACACCATATATACCATACTGTGCAGTATTATATACACCATATATACCATACTGTGCAGTATTATATACACCATATATACCCAGCTGTGCAGTATTATATACACCATATATACCACACTGTGCAGTATTATATACACCATATATACCACACTATGCAGTATTATATACACCATATATACCACACTGTGCAGTATTATATACACCATATATACCACACTGTGCAGTATTATATACACCATATATACCATACTGTGCAGTATTATATACACCATATATACCACACTGTGCAGTATTATATACACCATATATACCACACTGTGCAGTATTATATACACCATATATACCATACTGTGCAGTATTATATACACCATATATACCACACTATGCATTATTATATACACCATATATACCATACTGTGCAGTATTATATACACCATATATACCACACTATGCATTATTATATACACCATATATACCATACTGTGCAGTATTATATACACCATATATACCACACTATGCAGTATTATATACACCATATATACCATACTATGCAGTATTATATACACCATATATACCACACTATGCAGTATTATATACACCATATATACCACACTATGCAGTATTATATACACCATATATACCACACTATGCAGTATTATATACACCATATATACCACACTGTGCAGTATTATATACACCATATATACCACACTATGCAGTATTATATACACCATATATACCATATTGTGCAGTATTATATACACCATATATACCACTCTATGCAGTATTATATACACCATATATACCATACTATGCAGTATTATATACACCATATATACCATACTATGCAGTATTATATACACCATATATACCACACTATGCAGTATTATATACACCATATATACCATACTATGCAGTATTATATACACCATATATACCATACTGTGCAGTATTATATACACCATATATACCACACTGTGCAGTATTATATACACCATATATACCACACTATGCAGTATTATATACACCATATATACCGTACTGTGCAGTATTATATACACCATATATACCACACTATGCAGTATTATATACACCATATATACCATACTATGCAGTATTATATACACCATATATACCGTACTGTGCAGTATTATATACACCATATATACCATACTATGCAGTATTATATACACCATATATACCACACTATGCAGTATTATATACACCATATATACCACACTATGCAGTATTATATACACCATATATACCATACAGTGCAGGATTATATACACCATATATACCAAACTGTGCAGTATTATATACACCATATATACCACACTGTGCAGTATTATATACACCATATATACCACACTGTGCAGTATTATATACACCATATATACCACACTGTGCAGTATTATATACACCATATATACCATACTGTGCAGTATTATATACACCATATATACCACACTATGCAGTATTATATACACCATATATACCACACTATGCAGTATTATATACACCATATATACCATACTATGCAGTATTATATACACCATATATACCGTACTATGCAGTATTATATACACCATATATACCACACTATGCAGTATTATATACACCATATATACCATACTGTGCAGTATTATATACACCATATATACCATACTATGCAGTATTATATACACCATATATACCACACTGTGCAGTATTATATACACCATATATACCACACTGTGCAGTATTATATACACCATATATATCCAACTGTGCAGTATTATATACACCATATATACCATACTGTGCAGTATTATATACACCATATATACCATACTATGCAGTATTATATACACCATATATACCACACTGTGCAGTATTATATACACCATATATACCCAACTGTGCAGTATTATATACACCATATATACCACACTGTGCAGTATTATATACACCATATATACCACACTATGCAGTATTATATACACCATATATACCATACTATGCAGTATTATATACACCATATATACCACACTGTGCAGTATTATATACACCATATATACCACACTATGCAGTATTATATACACCATATATACCATACTGTGCAGTATTATATACACCATATATACCACACTATGCAGTATTATATACACCATATATACCGTACTATGCAGTATTATATACACCATATATACCACACTATGCAGTATTATATACACCATATATACCACACTATGCAGTATTATATACACCATATATACCACACTATGCAGTATTATATACACCATATATACCACACTATGCAGTATTATATACACCATATATACCACACTATGCAGTATTATATACACCATATATACCACACTATGCAGTATTATATACACCATATATACCACACTGTGCAGTATTATATACACCATATATACCACACTGTGCAGTATTATATACACCATATATACCATACTGTGCAGTATTATATACACCATATATACCGTACTATGCAGTATTATATACACCATATATACCACACTATGCAGTATTATATACACCATATATACCACACTATGCAGTATTATATACACCATATATACCACACTATGCAGTATTATATACACCATATATACCACACTGTGCAGTATTATATACACCATATATACCATACTGTGCAGTATTATATACACCATATATACCACACTGTGCAGTATTATATACACCATATATACCACACTATGCAGTATTATATACACCATATATACCATACTATGCAGTATTATATACACCATATATACCATACTATGCAGTATTATATACACCATATATACCATACTATGCAGTATTATATACACCATATATACCACACTGTGCAGTATTATATACACCATATATACCATACTATGCAGTATTATATACACCATATATACCATACTATGCAGTATTATATACACCATATATACCATACTATGCAGTATTATATACACCATATATACCATACTGTGCAGTATTATATACACCATATATACCATACTATGCAGTATTATATACACCATATATACCATACTGTGCAGTATTATATACACCATATATACCATACTATGCAGTATTATATACACCATATATACCACACTGTGCAGTATTATATACACCATATATACCATACTGTGCAGTATTATATACACCATATATACCACACTGTGCAGTATTATATACACCATATATACCGTACTGTGCAGTATTATATACACCATATATACCACACTATGCAGTATTATATACACCATATATACCACACTGTGCAGTATTATATACACCATATATACCATACTATGCAGTATTATATACACCATATATACCATACTATGCAGTATTATATACACCATATATACCATACTATGCAGTATTATATACACCATATATACCACACTATGCAGTATTATATACACCATATATACCACACTGTGCAGTATTATATACACCATATATACCATACTATGCAGTATTATATACACCATATATACCACACTGTGCAGTATTATATACACCATATATACCACACTATGCAGTATTATATAATCATATACGTTATGCTGTGCAGTATTATATATGCTGTCCCCCAGTTCTCTGATGCTACGTGCTATTCTCTTCCACCACTAGTCTGCACTATGACTATTCTGTATTGTTCCTCTCGTCTTCCTGCCCCTCCGCCTCATTACACTGCGAGACGACCGCTCCCGGCACATTTTATATTATAATACTACAGTGCGAGGGTCTTACTGGAATCTATAGTACATTATATATTATAATACTACAGTGCGAGGGTCTTACTGGAATCTATAGTACATTATATATTATAATACTACAGTGCGAGGGTCCTACTAGAATCTATAGTACATTATATATTATAATACTACAGTGCGAGGGTCTTACTGGAATCTATAGTACATTATATATTATAACACTACAGTGCGAGGGTCTTACTAGAATCTATAGTACATTATATATTATAATACTACAGTGCGAGGGTCTTACTAGAATCTATAGTACATTATATATTATAATACTACAGTGCGAGGGTCTTACTGGAATCTATAGCACATTATATATTATAACACTACAGTGCGAGGGTCTTACTAGAATCTATAGTACATTATATATTATAATACTACAGTGCGGGGGTCTTACTGGAATCTATAGTACATTATATATTATAATACTACAGTGCGAGGGTCTTACTAGAATCTATAGTACATTATATATTATAACACTACAGTGCGAGGGTCTTACTAGAATCTATAGTACATTATATATGATAATACTACAGTGCGAGGGTCTTACTAGAATCTATAGTACATTATATATGATAATACTACAGTGCGAGGGTCTTACTAGAATCTATAGTACATTATATATTATAATACTACAGTGCGAGGGTCTTACTAGAATCTATAGTACATTATATATGATAACACTACAGTGCGAGGCACTTACTAGAATCTATAGTACATTATATATTATAATACTACAGTGCGAGGGTCTTACTAGAATCTATAGTACATTATATATTATAATACTACAGTGCGAGGGTCTTACTAGAATCTATAGTACATTATATATTATAACACTACAGTGCGAGGGTCTTACTGGAATCTATAGCACATTATATATTATAATACTACAGTGCGAAGGTCTTACTAGAATCTATAGTACATTATATATTATAATACTACAGTGCGAGGGTCTTACTAGAATCTATAGTACATTATATATTATAATACTACAGTGCGAGGGTTTTACTAGAATCTATAGTACATTATATATTATAATACTACAGTGCGAGGGTCTTACTGGAATCTATAGTACATTATATATTATAATACTACAGTGCGAGGGTCTTACTAGAATCTATAGTACATTATATATTATAATACTACAGTGCGAGGGTCTTACTAGAATCTATAGTACATTATATATTATAATACTACAGTGCGAGGGTCTTACTAGAATCTATAGTACATTATATATTTTAACACTACAGTGCGAGGGTCTTACTAGAATCTATAGTACATTATATATTATAACACTACAGTGCGAGGGTCTTACTAGAATCTATAGTACATTATATATTATAATACTACAGTGCGAGGGTCTTACTGGAATCTATAGTACATTATATATTATAATACTACAGTGCGAGGGTCTTACTAGAATCTATAGTACATTATATATTATAACACTACAGTGCGAGGGTCTTACTGGAATCTATAGTACATTATATATGATAATACTACAGTGCGAGGGTCTTACTGGAATCTATAGTACATTATATATGATAATACTACAGTGCGAGGGTCTTACTAGAATCTATAGTACATTATATATTATAATACTACAGTGCGAGGGTCTTACTAGAATCTATAGTACATTATATATGATAATACTACAGTGCGAGGGTCTTACTAGAATCTATAGTACATTATATATTATAATACTACAGTGCGAGGGTCTTACTAGAATCTATAGTACATTATATATTATAATACTACAGTGCGAGGGTCTTACTAGAATCTATAGTACATTATATATTATAACACTACAGTGCGAGGGTCTTACTGGAATCTATAGTACATTATATATGATAATACTACAGTGCGAGGGTCTTACTGGAATCTATAGTACATTATATATGATAATACTACAGTGCGAGGGTCTTACTAGAATCTATAGTACATTATATATGATAATACTACAGTGCGAGGGTCTTACTAGAATCTATAGTACATTATATATTATAATACTACAGTGCGAGGGTCTTACTAGAATCTATAGTACATTATATATTATAATACTACAGTGCGAGGGTCTTACTAGAATCTATAGTACATTATATATTATAATACTACAGTGCGAGGGTCTTACTAGAATCTATAGTACATTATATATTATAACACTACAGTGCGAGGGTCTTACTAGAATCTATAGTACATTATATATTATAACACTACAGTGCGAGGGTCTTACTAGAATCTATAGTACATTATATATTATAATACTACAGTGCGAGGGTCTTACTGGAATCTATAGTACATTATATATGATAATACTACAGTGCGAGGGTCTTACTAGAATCTATAGTACATTATATATTATAATACTACAGTGCGAGGGTCTTACTGGAATCTATAGTACATTATATATTATAATACTACAGTGCGAGGGTCTTACTGGAATCTATAGTACATTATATATGATAATACTACAGTGCGAGGGTCTTACTAGAATCTATAGTACATTATATATGATAATACTACAGTGCGAGGGTCTTACTAGAATCTATAGTACATTATATATTATAATACTACAGTGCGAGGCTCTTACTGGAATCTATAGCACATTATATATTATAATACTACAGTGCGAGGGTCTTACTAGAATCTATAGTACATTATATATTATAATACTACAGTGCGAGGGTCTTACTAGAATCTATAGTACATTATATATGATAATACTACAGTGCGAGGGTCTTACTAGAATCTATAGTACATTATATATGATAATACTACAGTGCGAGGGTCTTACTAGAATCTATAGTACATTATATATTATAATACTACAGTGCGAGGGTCTTACTAGAATCTATAGTACATTATATATGATAATACTACAGTGCGAGGATCTTACTAGAATCTATAGTACATTATATATTATAATACTACAGTGCGAGGCTCTTACTGGAATCTATAGCACATTATATATTATAATACTACAGTGCGAGGGTCTTACTAGAATCTATAGTACATTATATATTATAATACTACAGTGCGAGGGTCTTACTGGAATCTATAGTACATTATATATTATAATACTACAGTGCGAGGGTCTTACTAGAATCTATAGTACATTATATATGATAATACTACAGTGCGAGGGTCTTACTAGAATCTATAGTACATTATATATTATAATACTACAGTGCGAGGGTCTTACTAGAATCTATAGTACATTATATATGATAATACTACAGTGCGAGGGTCTTACTAGAATCTATAGTACATTATATATTATAATACTACAGTGCGAGGGTCTTACTGGAATCTATAGCACATAATATATTATAATACTACAGTGCGAGGGTCTTACTAGAATCTATAGTACATTATATATTATAATACTACAGTGCGAGGCTCTTACTGGAATCTATAGCACATTATATATTATAATACTACAGTGCGAGGGTCTTACTAGAATCTATAGTACATTATATATTATAATACTACAGTGCGAGGGTCTTACTGGAATCTATAGTACATTATATATTATAATACTACAGTGCGAGGGTCTTACTAGAATCTATAGTACATTATATATTATAATACTACAGTGCGAGGGTCTTACTAGAATCTATAGTACATTATATATTATAATACTACAGTGCGAGGGTCTTACAAGAATCTATAGCACATTATATATTATAATACTACAGTGCGAGGGTCTTACTAGAATCTATAGTACATTATATATTATAACACTACAGTGCGAGGGTCTTACTAGAATCTATAGTACATTATATATTATAATACTACAGTGCGAGGGTCTTACTAGAATCTATAGTACATTATATATTATAATACTACAGTGCGAGGGTCTTACTAGAATCTATAGTACATTATATATTATAATACTACAGTGCGAGGGTCTTACTAGAATCTATAGTACATTATATATTATAATACTACAGTGCGAGGGTCTTACTAGAATCTATAGTACATTATATATTATAATACTACAGTGCGAGGGTCTTACTAGAATCTATAGTACATTATATATTATAATACTACAGTGCGAGGGTCTTACTAGAATCTATAGTACATTATATATTATAACACTACAGTGCGAGGGTCTTACTAGAATCTATAGTACATTATATATTATAATACTACAGTGCGAGGGTCTTACTAGAATCTATAGTACATTATATATTATAATACTACAGTGCGAGGGTCTTACTAGAATCTATAGTACATTATATATTATAATACTACAGTGCGAGGGTCTTACTAGAATCTATAGTACATTATATATTATAATACTACAGTGCGAGGGTCTTACTAGAATCTATAGTACATTATATATTATAACACTACAGTGCGAGGGTCTTACTAGAATCTATAGTACATTATATATTATAATACTACAGTGCGAGGGTCTTACAAGAATCTATAGTACATTATATATTATAACACTACAGTGCGAGGGTCTTACTAGAATCTATAGTACATTATATATTATAATACTACAGTGCGAGGGTCTTACTAGAATCTATAGTACATTATATATTATAATACTACAGTGCGAGGGTCTTACTAGAATCTATAGTACATTATATATGATAATACTACAGTGCGAGGCTCTTACTGGAATCTATAGTACATTATATATTATAATACTACAGTGCGAGGGTCTTACTAGAATCTATAGTACATTATATATTATAACACTACAGTGCGAGGGTCTTACTAGAATCTATAGTACATTATATATTATAATACTACAGTGCGAGGGTCTTACTAGAATCTATAGTACATTATATATTATAATACTACAGTGCGAGGGTCTTACTAGAATCTATAGTACATTATATATTATAACACTACAGTGCGAGGGTCTTACTAGAATCTATAGTACATTATATATTATAACACTACAGTGCGAGGGTCTTACTAGAATCTATAGTACATTATATATTATAATACTACAGTGCGAGGGTCTTACTAGAATCTATAGTACATTATATATTATAATACTACAGTGCGAGGGTCTTACTAGAATCTATAGTACATTATATATTATAATACTACAGTGCGAGGGTCTTACTAGAATCTATAGTACATTATATATTATAACACTACAGTGCGAGGGTCTTACTGGAATCTATAGTACATTATATATTATAATACTACAGTGCGAGGGTCTTACTAGAATCTATAGTACATTATATATTATAATACTACAGTGCGAGGGTCTTACTGGAATCTATAGTACATTATATATGATAATACTACAGTGCGAGGGTCTTACTAGAATCTATAGTACATTATATATTATAATACTACAGTGCGAGGGTCTTACTAGAATCTATAGTACATTATATATTATAATACTACAGTGCGAGGGTCTTACTAGAATCTATAGTACATTATATATTATAATACTACAGTGCGAGGGTCTTACAAGAATCTATAGCACATTATATATTATAATACTACAGTGCGAGGGTCTTACTAGAATCTATAGTACATTATATATTATAATACTACAGTGCGAGGGTCTTACTAGAATCTATAGTACATTATATATTATAATACTACAGTGCGAGGGTCTTACTAGAATCTATAGTACATTATATATTATAATACTACAGTGCGAGGGTCTTACTAGAATCTATAGTACATTATATATTATAATACTACAGTGCGAGGGTCTTACTAGAATCTATAGTACATTATATATTATAACACTACAGTGCGAGGGTCTTACTAGAATCTATAGTACATTATATATTATAATACTACAGTGCGAGGGTCTTACTAGAATCTATAGTACATTATATATTATAACACTACAGTGCGAGGGTCTTACTAGAATCTATAGTACATTATATATTATAATACTACAGTGCGAGGGTCTTACTAGAATCTATAGTACATTATATATTATAACACTACAGTGCGAGGGTCTTACTAGAATCTATAGTACATTATATATTATAATACTACAGTGCGAGGGTCTTACTAGAATCTATAGTACATTATATATTATAATACTACAGTGCGAGGGTCTTACTAGAATCTATAGTACATTATATATTATAATACTACAGTGCGAGGGTCTTACTAGAATCTATAGTACATTATATATTATAATACTACAGTGCGAGGGTCTTACTAGAATCTATAGTACATTATATATTATAATACTACAGTGCGAGGGTCTTACTAGAATCTATAGTACATTATATATTATAACACTACAGTGCGAGGGTCTTACTGGAATCTATAGTACATTATATATTATAATACTACAGTGCGAGGGTCTTACTAGAATCTATAGTACATTATATATTATAATACTACAGTGCGAGGGTCTTACTAGAATCTATAGTACATTATATATTATAATACTACAGTGCGAGGGTCTTACTAGAATCTATAGTACATTATATATGATAACACTACAGTGCGAGGGTCTTACTAGAATCTATAGTACATTATATATTATAATACTACAGTGCGAGGCTCTTACTGGAATCTATAGTACATTATATATTATAACACTACAGTGCGAGGGTCTTACTAGAATCTATAGTACATTATATATTATAATACTACAGTGCGAGGCTCTTACTGGAATCTATAGTACATTATATATGATAATACTACAGTGCGAGGCTCTTACTGGAATCTATAGTACATTATATATTATAATACTACAGTGCGAGGGTCTTACTAGAATCTATAGTACATTATATATTATAACACTACAGTGCGAGGGTCTTACTAGAATCTATAGTACATTATATATTATAATACTACAGTGCGAGGGTCTTACTAGAATCTATAGTACATTATATATTATAATACTACAGTGCGAGGGTCTTACTGGAATCTATAGTACATTATATATTATAATACTGCAGTACGAGGGTCTTACTGGAATCTATAGTACATTATATATTATAATACTACAGTGCGAGGGTCTTACTAGAATCTATAGTACATTATATATTATAACACTACAGTGCGAGGGTCTTACTGGAATCTATAGTACATTATATATTATAATACTACAGTGCGAGGGTCTTACTGGAATCTATAGTACATTATATATTATAATACTACAGTGCGAGGGTCTTACTAGAATCTATAGTACATTATATATTATAACACTACAGTGCGAGGGTCTTACTAGAATCTATAGTACATTATATATTATAATACTACAGTGCGAGGGTCTTACTAGAATCTATAGTACATTATATATTATAATACTACAGTGCGAGGGTCTTACTAGAATCTATAGTACATTATATATTATAATACTACAGTGCGAGGGTCTTACTAGAATCTATAGTACATTATATATTATAATACTACAGTGCGAGGGTCTTACTAGAATCTATAGTACATTATATATTATAATACTACAGTGCGAGGGTCTTACTAGAATCTATAGTACATTATATATTATAATACTACAGTGCGAGGGTCTTACTAGAATCTATAGTACATTATATATTATAATACTACAGTGCGAGGGTCTTACTAGAATCTATAGTACATTATATATTATAATACTACAGTGCGAGGCACTTACTAGAATCTATAGTACATTATATATTATAACACTACAGTGCGAGGGTCTTACTGGAATCTATAGTACATTATATATAATAATACTACAGTGCGAGGGTCTTACTGGAATCTATAGTACATTATATATGATAATACTACAGTGCGAGGGTCTTACTAGAATCTATAGTACATTATATATTATAATACTACAGTGCGAGGGTCTTACTAGAATCTATAGTACATTATATATTATAATACTACAGTGCGAGGCTCTTACTAGAATCTATAGTACATTATATATTATAATACTACAGTGCGAGGGTCTTACTAGAATCTATAGTACATTATATATTATAACACTACAGTGCGAGGGTCTTACTGGAATCTATAGTACATTATATATTATAACACTACAGTGCGAGGGTCTTACTGGAATCTATAGTACATTATATATTATAATACTACAGTGCGAGGGTCTTACTAGAATCTATAGTACATTATATATTATAATACTACAGTGCGAGGGTCTTACTGGAATCTATAGTACATTATATATTATAATACTACAGTGCGAGGGTCTTACTAGAATCTATAGTACATTAAATATTATAACACTACAGTGCGAGGGTCTTACTGGAATCTATAGTACATTATATATTATAATACTACAGTGCGAGGCTCTTACTAGAATCTATAGTACATTATATATTATAATACTACAGTGCGAGGGTCTTACTAGAATCTATAGTACATTATATATTATAACACTACAGTGCGAGGGTCTTACTGGAATCTATAGTACATTATATATTATAACACTACAGTGCGAGGGTCTTACTGGAATCTATAGTACATTATATATTATAATACTACAGTGCGAGGGTCTTACTAGAATCTATAGTACATTATATATTATAATACTACAGTGCGAGGGTCTTACTGGAATCTATAGTACATTATATATTATAATACTACAGTGCGAGGGTCTTACTAGAATCTATAGTACATTAAATATTATAACACTACAGTGCGAGGGTCTTACTGGAATCTATAGTACATTATATATTATAATACTACAGTGCGAGGGTCTTACTAGAATCTATAGTACATTATATATTATAACACTACAGTGCGAGGCTCTTACTGGAATCTATAGTACATTATATATGATAATACTACAGTGCGAGGGTCTTACTAGAATCTATAGTACATTATATATTATAATACTACAGTGCGAGGGTCTTACTAGAATCTATAGTACATTATATATTATAATACTACAGTGCGAGGCTCTTACTAGAATCTATAGTACATTATATATTATAATACTACAGTGCGAGGGTCTTACTAGAATCTATAGTACATTATATATTATAATACTACAGTGCGAGGGTCTTACTGGAATCTATAGTACATTATATATGATAATACTACAGTGCGAGGGTCTTACTAGAATCTATAGTACATTATATATGATAATACTACAGTGCGAGGGTCTTACTAGAATCTATAGTACATTATATATTATAATACTACAGTGCGAGGGTCTTACTAGAATCTATAGTACATTATATATGATAATACTACAGTGCGAGGGTCTTACTGGAATCTATAGTACATTATATATGATAATACTACAGTGCGAGGGTCTTACTAGAATCTATAGTACATTATATATTATAATACTACAGTGCGAGGGTCTTACTAGAATCTATAGTACATTATATATGATAATACTACAGTGCGAGGGTCTTACTGGAATCTATAGTACATTATATATTATAATACTACAGTGCGAGGGTCTTACTAGAATCTATAGTACATTATATATTATAATACTACAGTGCGAGGGTCTTACAAGAATCTATAGCACATTATATATTATAATACTACAGTGCGAGGGTCTTACTAGAATCTATAGTACATTATATATTATAATACTACAGTGCGAGGGTCTTACTAGAATCTATAGTACATTATATATTATAATACTACAGTGCGAGGGTCTTACTAGAATCTATAGTACATTATATATTATAATACTACAGTGCGAGGGTCTTACTAGAATCTATAGTACATTATATATTATAATACTACAGTGCGAGGGTCTTACTAGAATCTATAGTACATTATATATTATAATACTACAGTGCGAGGGTCTTACAAGAATCTATAGCACATTATATATTATAATACTACAGTGCGAGGGTCTTACTAGAATCTATAGTACATTATATATTATAATACTACAGTGCGAGGGTCTTACTAGAATCTATAGTACATTATATATTATAATACTACAGTGCGAGGGTCTTACTAGAATCTATAGTACATTATATATTATAATACTACAGTGCGAGGGTCTTACTAGAATCTATAGTACATTATATATTATAATACTACAGTGCGAGGGTCTTACTAGAATCTATAGTACATTATATATTATAATACTACAGTGCGAGGGTCTTACTAGAATCTATAGTACATTATATATTATAATACTACAGTGCGAGGGTCTTACTAGAATCTATAGTACATTATATATTATAATACTACAGTGCGAGGGTCTTACTAGAATCTATAGTACATTATATATTATAATACTACAGTGCGAGGGTCTTACTAGAATCTATAGTACATTATATATTATAATACTACAGTGCGAGGGTCTTACTAGAATCTATAGTACATTATATATTATAATACTACAGTGCGAGGGTCTTACAAGAATCTATAGCACATTATATATTATAATACTACAGTGCGAGGGTCTTACTAGAATCTATAGTACATTATATATTATAATACTACAGTGCGAGGGTCTTACTAGAATCTATAGTACATTATATATTATAATACTACAGTGCGAGGGTCTTACTAGAATCTATAGTACATTATATATTATAATACTACAGTGCGAGGGTCTTACTAGAATCTATAGTACATTATATATTATAACACTACAGTGCGAGGGTCTTACTAGAATCTATAGTACATTATATATTATAATACTACAGTGCGAGGGTCTTACTAGAATCTATAGTACATTATATATTATAATACTACAGTGCGAGGGTCTTACTAGAATCTATAGTACATTATATATTATAATACTACAGTGCGAGGGTCTTACTAGAATCTATAGTACATTATATATTATAATACTACAGTGCGAGGGTCTTACTAGAATCTATAGTACATTATATATGATAATACTACAGTGCGAGGGTCTTACTAGAATCTATAGTACATTATATATGATAACACTACAGTGCGAGGGTCTTACTAGAATCTATAGTACATTATATATTATAACACTACAGTGCGAGGGTCTTACTAGAATCTATAGTACATTATATATTATAACACTACAGTGCGAGGGTCTTACTGGAATCTATAGTACATTATATATTATAACACTACAGTGCGAGGGTCTTACTGGAATCTATAGTACATTATATATTATAATACTACAGTGCGAGGGTCTTACTGGAATCTATAGTACATTATATATTATAATACTACAGTGCGAGGGTCTTACTAGAATCTATAGTACATTATATATGATAATACTACAGTGCGAGGGTCTTACTAGAATCTATAGTACATTATATATTATAATACTACAGTGCGAGGGTCTTACTAGAATCTATAGTACATTATATATTATAATACTACAGTGCGAGGGTCTTACTAGAATCTATAGCACATTATATATTATAATACTACAGTGCGAGGGTCTTACTGGAATCTATAGTACATTATATATTATAACACTACAGTGCGAGGGTCTTACTAGAATCTATAGTACATTATATATTATAATACTACAGTGCGAGGGTCTTACTAGAATCTATAGTACATTATATATTATAATACTACAGTGCGAGGGTCTTACTAGAATCTATAGTACATTATATATTATAATACTACAGTGCGAGGCTCTTACTGGAATCTATAGTACATTATATATGATAATACTACAGTGCGAGGCTCTTACTGGAATCTATAGTACATTATATATTATAATACTACAGTGCGAGGGTCTTACTAGAATCTATAGTACATTATATATTATAACACTACAGTGCGAGGGTCTTACTGGAATCTATAGTACATTATATATTATAATACTACAGTGCGAGGGTCTTACTAGAATCTATAGTACATTATATATTATAATACTACAGTGCGAGGCTCTTACTGGAATCTATAGTACATTATATATGATAATACTACAGTGCGAGGCTCTTACTGGAATCTATAGTACATTATATATTATAATACTACAGTGCGAGGGTCTTACTAGAATCTATAGTACATTATATATTATAACACTACAGTGCGAGGGTCTTACTAGAATCTATAGTACATTATATATTATAATACTACAGTGCGAGGGTCTTACTAGAATCTATAGTACATTATATATTATAATACTACAGTGCGAGGGTCTTACTAGAATCTATAGTACATTATATATTATAACACTACAGTGCGAGGGTCTTACTAGAATCTATAGTACATTATATATTATAACACTACAGTGCGAGGGTCTTACTAGAATCTATAGTACATTATATATTATAATACTACAGTGCGAGGGTCTTACTAGAATCTATAGTACATTATATATTATAACACTACAGTGCGAGGGTCTTACTAGAATCTATAGTACATTATATATTATAATACTACAGTGCGAGGGTCTTACTAGAATCTATAGTACATTATATATTATAACACTACAGTGCGAGGGTCTTACTAGAATCTATAGTACATTATATATTATAATACTACAGTGCGAGGGTCTTACTAGAATCTATAGTACATTATATATTATAATACTACAGTGCGAGGGTCTTACTAGAATCTATAGTACATTATATATTATAATACTACAGTGCGAGGGTCTTACTAGAATCTATAGTACATTATATATTATAATACTACAGTGCGAGGGTCTTACTAGAATCTATAGTACATTATATATTATAATACTACAGTGCGAGGGTCTTACTAGAATCTATAGTACATTATATATGATAATACTACAGTGCGAGGGTCTTACTAGAATCTATAGTACATTATATATGATAATACTACAGTGCGAGGGTCTTACTGGAATCTATAGTACATTATATATTATAACACTACAGTGCGAGGGTCTTACTAGAATCTATAGTACATTATATATTATAACACTACAGTGCGAGGGTCTTACTAGAATCTATAGTACATTATATATTATAATACTACAGTGCGAGGGTCTTACTAGAATCTATAGTACATTATATATTATAATACTACAGTGCGAGGCACTTACTAGAATCTATAGTACATTATATATTATAATACTACAGTGCGAGGGTCTTACTAGAATCTATAGTACATTATATATTATAACACTACAGTGCGAGGGTCTTACTAGAATCTATAGTACATTATATATTATAACACTACAGTGCGAGGGTCTTACTAGAATCTATAGTACATTATATATTATAATACTACAGTGCGAGGGTCTTACTAGAATCTATAGTACATTATATATTATAATACTACAGTGCGAGGCACTTACTAGAATCTATAGTACATTATATATTATAATACTACAGTGCGAGGCTCTTACTGGAATCTATAGTACATTATATATTATAATACTACAGTGCGAGGGTCTTACTAGAATCTATAGTACATTATATATTATAACACTACAGTGCGAGGGTCTTACTAGAATCTATAGTACATTATATATTATAATACTACAGTGCGAGGGTCTTACTGGAATCTATAGCACATTATATATTATAATACTACAGTGCGAGGGTCTTACTAGAATCTATAGTACATTATATATGATAATACTACAGTGCGAGGGTCTTACTGGAATCTATAGCACATTATATATTATAATACTACAGTGCGAGGGTCTTACTAGAATCTATAGTACATTATATATTATAACACTACAGTGCGAGGGTCTTACTGGAATCTATAGTACATTATATATGATAATACTACAGTGCGAGGGTCTTACTGGAATCTTTTCCATTGTTATTATACTCCAGGATCACGTTATATGATTTCTATAGAATCCTGCGCTGTGGATTGGGGCAGATGGAGCTCAGTCTGGTGGAAATTTTCGCTTCTTCTCTCATTTATCTTTGTGCCGTTTTTCTTTAGGTAATTTGTGGGTTTTTTGTGTAAAATGTTTGCATAATTTCCAAAACTTGTGCAATTTTATGCCACAATATGTACAGAACAGTTTGCCCCAATATGTAGTGTATTATTACTACACGTCTGCGATACTGAGCTGCCCTGCTCTATATGATTCCCCTACATTACATTGTTACTGCACTACCAGGAATATTACTACACGTCTGCGATACTGAGCTGCCCTGCTCTATATGATTCCCCTACATTACATTGTTACTGCACTACCAGGACTATTACTACACGGCTGCGATACTGTGCTGCCCTGCTCTATATGATTCCCCTACATTACATTGTTACTGCACTACCAGGACTATTACTACACAGCTGCGATACTGTGCTGCCCTGCTCTATATGATTCCCCTACATTACATTGTTACTGCACTACTAGGACTATTACTAAACAGCTGCGATACTGTGCTGCCCTGCTCTATATGATTACCCTACATTACATTGTTACTGCACTACCAGGACTATTACTACACAGCTGCGATACTGTGCTGCCTTGCTCTATATGATTCCCCTACATTACATTGTTACTGCACTACCAGGACTATTACTACACGGCTGCGATACTGTGCTGCCCTGCTCTATATGATTCCCCTACATTACATTGTTACTGCACTCTACTAGGACTATTACTACACGGCTGCGATACTGTGCTGCCCTGCTCTATATGATTCCCCTACATTACATTGTTACTGCACTACCAGGACTATTACTACACGGCTGCGATACTGTGCTGCCCTGCTCTATATGATTACCCTACATTACATTGTTACTGCACTACCAGGACTATTACTACACGGCTGCGATACTGTGCTGCCCTGCTCTATATGATTCCCCTACATTACATTGTTACTGCACTCTACTAGGACTATTACTACACGGCTGCGATACTGTGCTGCCCTGCTCTATATGATTCCCCTACATTACATTGTTACTGCACTACTAGGACTATTACTACACGGCTGCGATACTGTGCTGCCCTGCTCTATATGATTCCCCTACATTACATTGTTACTGCACTACTAGGAATATTACTACACAGCTGCGATACTGTGCTGCCCTGCTCTATATGATTCCCCTACATTACATTGTTACTGCACTACTAGGACTATTACTACACAGCTGCGATACTGTGCTGCCCTGCTCTATATGATTCCCCTACATTACATTGTTACTGCACTACTAGGAATATTACTACACAGCTGCGATACTGTGCTGCCCTGCTCTATATGATTCCCCTACATTACATTGTTACTGCACTACCAGGACTATTACTACACGGCTGCGATACTGTGCTGCCCTGCTCTATATGATTCCCCTACATTACATTGTTACTGCACTACTAGGACTATTACTACACAGCTGCGATACTGTGCTGCCCTGCTCTATATGATTCCCCTACATTACATTGTTACTGCACTACCAGGACTATTACTACACGGCTGCGATACTGTGCTGCCCTGCTCTATATGATTCCCCTACATTACATTGTTACTGCACTCTACTAGGACTATTACTACACAGCTGCGATACTGTGCTGCCCTGCTCTATATGATTCCCCTACATTACATTGTTACTGCACTACCAGGACTATTACTACACAGCTGCGATACTGTGCTGCCTTGCTCTATATGATTCCCCTACATTACATTGTTACTGCACTACCAGGACTATTACTACACGGCTGCGATACTGTGCTGCCCTGCTCTATATGATTCCCCTACATTACATTGTTACTGCACTACCAGGACTATTACTACACTGGTGCGATACTGTGCTGCCCTGCTCTATATGATTCCCCTACATTACATTGTTACTGCACTACCAGGACTATTACTACACTGGTGCGATACTGTGCTGCCCTGCTCTATATGATTCCCCTACATTACATTGTTACTGCACTACCAGGACTATTACTACACGTCTGCGATACTGTGCTGCCCTGCTCTATATGATTCCCCTACATTACATTGTTACTGCACTACCAGGACTATTACTACACGGCTGCGATACTGTGCTGTCCTGCTCTATATGATTCCCCTACATTACATTGTTACTGCACTACCAGGACAATTACTACACGGCTGCGATACTGAGCTGCCCTGCTCTATATGATTCCCCTACATTACATTGTTACTGCACTACCAGGACAATTACTACACGGCTGCGATACTGTGCTGCCCTGCTCTATATGATTCCCCTACATTACATTGTTACTGCACTACCAGGACTATTACTACAAGGCTGCGATACTGTGCTGCCCTGCTCTATATGATTCCCCTACATTACATTGTTACTGCACTCTACTAGGACTATTACTACACGGCTGCGATACTGTGCTGCCCTGCTCTATATGATTCCCCTACATTACATTGTTACTGCACTACTAGGACTATTACTACACGGCTGCGATACTGTGCTGCCCTGCTCTATATGATTCCCCTACATTACATTGTTACTGCACTACTAGGAATATTACTACACAGCTGCGATACTGTGCTGCCCTGCTCTATATGATTCCCCTACAATACATTGTTACTGCACTACCAGGACTATTACTACACGGCTGCGATACTGTGCTGCCCTGCTCTATAAGAATCCCCTACATTACATTGTTACTGCACTACCAGGACTATTACTACACGGCTGCGATACTGTGCTGCCCTGCTCTATATGATTCCCCTACATTACATTGTTACTGCACTCTACTAGGACTATTACTACACAGCTGCGATACTGTGCTGCCCTGCTCTATATGATTCCCCTACATTACATTGTTACTGCACTACCAGGACTATTACTACACAGCTGCGATACTGTGCTGCCTTGCTCTATATGATTCCCCTACATTACATTGTTACTGCACTACCAGGACTATTACTACACGGCTGCGATACTGTGCTGCCCTGCTCTATATGATTCCCCTACATTACATTGTTACTGCACTACCAGGACTATTACTACACAGCTGCGATACTGTGCTGCCTTGCTCTATATGATTCCCCTACATTACATTGTTACTGCACTACCAGGACTATTACTACACGGCTGCGATACTGTGCTGCCCTGCTCTATATGATTCCCCTACATTACATTGTTACTGCACTACCAGGACTATTACTACACGTCTGCGATACTGTGCTGCCCTGCTCTATATGATTACCCTATATTACATTGTTACTGCACTACCAGGACTATTACTACATGGCTGCGATACTGTGCTGCCCTGCTCTATATGATTCCCCTACATTACATTGTTACTGCACTACTAGGAATATTACTACACCGCTGCGATACTGTGCTGCCCTGCTCTATATGATTCCCCTACATTACATTGTTACTGCACTACCAGGACTATTACTACACAGCTGCGATACTGTGCTGCCTTGCTCTATATGATTCCCCTACATTACATTAATACTCCACTACCAGGACTATTACTACACGGCTGCGATTCTGTGCTGCCCTGCTCTATATGATTCCCCTACATTACATTGTTACTGCACTCTACTAGGACTATTACTACACAGCTGCGATACTGTGCTGCCCTGCTCTATATGATTCCCCTACATTACATTGTTACTGCACTACCAGGACTATTACTACACAGCTGCGATACTGTGCTGCCTTGCTCTATATTATTTCCCTACATTACATTGTTACTGCACTACCAGGACTATTACTACATGGCTGCGATACTGTGCTGCCCTGCTCTATATGATTCCCCTACATTACATTGTTACTGCACTACTAGGAATATTACTACACAGCTGCGATACTGTGCTGCCCTGCTCTATATGATTCCCCTACATTACAATGTTACTGCACTACCAGGACTATTACTACACGGCGGCGATACTGTGCTGTCCTGCTCTATATGATTCCCCTACATTACATTGTTACTGCACTACCAGGACTATTACTACACGGCTGCGATACTGTGCTGCCCTGCTCTATATGATTCCCCTACATTACATTGTTACTGCACTACTAGGACTATTACTACACAGCTGCGATACTGTGCAGCCCTGCTCTATATGATTCCCCTACATTACATTGTTACTGCAGTACCAGGACTATTACTACTCGGCTGCGATACTGTGCTGCCCTGCTCTATATGATTCCCCTACATTACATTGTTACTGCACTACTAGGAATATTACTACACGGCTGTGATACTGTTCTGCCCTGCTCTATATGATTCCCCTACATTACATTGTTACTGCACTACCAGGACTATTACTACACAGCTGCGATACTGTGCTGCCTTGCTCTATATGATTCCCCTACATTACATTGTTACTGCACTACTAGGAATATTACTACACGGCTGCGATACTGTGCTGCCCTGCTCTATATGATTCCCCTACATTACATTGTTACTGCACTACCAGGACTATTACTACACGGCTGCGATACTGTGCTGCCCTGCTCTATATGATTCCCCTACATTACATTGTTACTGCACTACCAGGACTATTACTACACGGCTGCGATACTGTGCTGCCCTGCTCTATATGATTACCCTACATTACATTGTTACTGCACTACCAGGACTATTACTACACGGCTGCGATACTGTGCTGCCCTGCTCTATATGATTCCCCTACATTACATTGTTACTGCAGTACCAGGACTATTACTACACTGGTGCGATACTGTGCTGCCCTGCTCTATATGATTTCCCTACATTACATTGTTACTGCACTACCAGGACTATTACTACACAGCTGCGATACTGTGCTGCCCTGCTGTATATGATTCCCCTACATTACATTGTTACTGCACTACTAGGACTATTACTACACGGCTGCAATACTGTGCTGCCCTGCTCTATATGATTACCCTACATTACATTGTTACTGCACTCTACTAGGACTATTACTACACAGCTGCGATACTGTGCTGCCCTGCTCTATATGATTCCCCTACATTACATTGTTACTGCACTACCAGGACTATTACTACACGGCTGCGATACTGTGCTGCCCTGCTCTATATGATTCTGCTACATTACATTGTTACTGCACTCTACTAGGACTATTACTACACAGCTGCGATACTGTGCTGCCCTGCTCTATATGATTCCCCTACATTACATTGTTACTGCACTACCAGGACTATTACTACACGGCTGCGATACTGTGCTGCCCTGCTCTATATGATTCCCCTACATTACATTGTTACTGCACTACTAGGACTATTACTACACAGCTGCGATACTGTGCTGCCCTGCTCTATATGATTCCCCTACATTACATTGTTACTGCACTACCAGGACTATTACTACACGGCTGCGATACTGTGCTGCCCTGCTCTATATGATTCCCCTACATTACATTGTTACTGCACTACTAGGAATATTACTACACGGCTGCGATACTGTGCTGCCCTGCTCTATATGATTCCCCTACATTACATTGTTACTGCA
The DNA here is from genome assembly GCF_040894005.1 of Engystomops pustulosus. Taxonomy (NCBI): domain Eukaryota; kingdom Metazoa; phylum Chordata; class Amphibia; order Anura; family Leptodactylidae; genus Engystomops; species Engystomops pustulosus. Next base: position 3,092,331 of record NC_092415.1, on the reverse strand, counting down.
CTCTACTAGGACTATTACTACACAGCTGCGATACTGTGCTGCCCTGCTCTATATGATTCCCCTACATTACATTGTTACTGCACTACCAGGACTATTACTACACAGCTGCGATACTGTGCTGCCTTGCTCTATATGATTCCCCTACATTACATTGTTACTGCACTACCAGGACTATTACTACACGGCTGCGATACTGTGCTGCCTTGCTCTATATGATTCCCCTACATTACATTGTTACTGCACTACCAGGACTATTACTACACGGCTGCGATACTGTGCTGCCCTGCTCTATATGATTACCCTATATTACATTGTTACTGCACTACCAGGACTATTACTACTCGGCTGCAATACTGTGCTGCCCTGCTCTATATGATTACCCTACATTACATTGTTACTGCACTACTAGGACTATTACTACACAGCTGCGATACTGTGCTGCCCTGCTCTATATGATTCCCCTACATTACATTGTTACTGCAGTACCAGGACTATTACTACTCGGCTGCGATACTGTGCTGCCCTGCTCTATATGATTACCCTACATTACATTGTTACTGCACTACCAGGACTATTACTACACAGCTGCGATACTGTGCTGCCCTGCTCTATATGATTCCCCTACATTACATTGTTACTGCACTCTACTAGGACTATTACTACACTGGTGCGATACTGTGCTGCTCTGCTCTATATGATTCCCCTACATTACATTGTTACTGCAGTACCAGGACTATTACTACACTGGTGCGATACTGTGCTGCCCTGCTCTATATGATTCCCCTACATTACATTGTTACTGCACTACCAGGACTATTACTACACGGCTGCGATACTGAGCTGCCTTGCTCTATATGATTCCCCTACATTACATTGTTACTGCACTACCAGGACTATTACTACACGGCTGCGATACTGTGCTGCCCTGCTCTATATGATTCCCCTACATTACATTGTTACTGCACTACCAGGACTATTACTACACTGGTGCGATACTGTGCTGCCCTGCTCTATATGATTCCCCTACATTACATTGTTACTGCACTACCAGGACTATTACTACACAGCTGCGATACTGTGCTGCCCTGCTCTATATGATTCCCCTACATTACATTGTTACTGCACTACCAGGACTATTACTACACGGCTGCGATACTGTGCTGCCCTGCTCTATATGATTCCCCTACATTACATTGTTACTGCACTACCAGGACTATTACTACACAGCTGCGATACTGTGCTGCCCTGCTCTATATGATTCCCCTACATTACATTGTTACTGCACTACCAGGACTATTACTACACAGCTGCGATACTGTGCTGCCCTGCTCTATATGATTCCCCTATTATTACTCTATATATGTAGTATTATACTATGTGTGATATTATCAGTATATTATTACTCTATAGATGTAGTATTTTACTATGTGTGATACTATCAGTGTATTATTACTCTATAGATGTAGTATTATACTATGTGTGATACTATCAGTGTATTATTACTCTATATATGTAGTATTATACTATGTGTGATACTATCAGTGTATTATTACTCTATAGATGTAGTATTATACTATGTGTGATACTATCAGTGTATTATTACTCTATAGATGTATTATTATACTATGTGTGATACTATCAGTGTATTAT